>NC_092098.1:30194179-30494179 GCF_045679555.1 Salvelinus alpinus | reverse complement strand
TCTGAGTTGTCCTTATGTTAGGTTCTGATCTGGCTGTGCCAAATGGCTGTGGGCTAACTAGTTAATTTAGCAGACAAGATTTGCTTAGAATTCCATGGCATTATTTTATATTATTTTATAGTATGAAGAATACAATTGAATAAAGCTGAATAAAATAGAAAGGATATTTTCTCCAAAGATTTGAGGGAGTGCGCACATGAGGCTATTCTGTGTTGAGGGCTTAACAAAGAAATACGTACTCCTATGTACTCAATTTAGAGTTATTAATGTAACTTTAGTTGTTCTACAAATGTAAGGCTGCATGATGTGACTCTAATGATGATTTGAAAAAAGTGCCTTGAAAGGCAGGAGCTCTGCTTTGTTTTTTTGCGCCAGCTGTATACACTTTATCAGTCTCTCATTCACAATTTGACATGCACTTAATAATGCCTCGAATTTCCCAGCGGCATTCCCTTTGTGTGGCCGTAATGCACCCTAAAAAAATCCATGCCTTTTGCGACCAGTGTCCTTTTGCGGCCTTGGCCCAGAATGCCCTTCTCACTGAGTCCTGCGCGCTCTGAAGCACCTCTCACTCACATGGCTCTCCATCACGTGATCGGGTCTTTCTCACAGACTACAAGTGAAGACAGACACATCGGGGATGCAACTGCATGAGTCCTTATCCAATTCCGAGGTGCATATTGAAGATATTGGAAGCACTGTCCATATTTACTTTTAATCAGCTGACAAGATGAGTAGGTCTAACGAACAGCAAAAGCACAAACCTATGTCAATATACTATCCCCAATAGTACAAAAGTTGACCTATTCTGTGTGAGAAATAAATATTCCAAACATAGTCTGAGACAGTTGTGGGATGCGATAGATCCCAAATTAATTCCAAGCATCTGCCTCTAACCCTAGGAAGCTCTTTGCCACCTTCTCCTCCCTCCTGAATCCTCCTCCCCCTCCCGCCCCCTCCTCCCTCTCTGCGGATGACTTCGTCAACCATTTTGAAAAGAAGGTCGACGACATCCGATCCTCGTTTGCTAAGTCAAACGACACCGCTGGTTCTGCTCACACTGCCCTACCCTGTGCTTTGACCTCTTTCTCCCCTCTCTCTCCAGATGAAATCTCGCGTCTTGTGACGGCCGGCCGCCCAACAACCTGCCCGCTTGACCCTATCCCCTCCTCTCTTCTCCAGACCATTTCCGGAGACCTTCTCCCTTACCTCATCTCGCTCATCAACTCATCCTTGACCGCTGGCTACGTCCCTTCCGTCTTCAAGAGAGCGAGAGTTGCACCCCTTCTGAAAAAACCTACACTCGATCCCTCCGATGTCAACAACTACAGACCAGTATCCCTTCTTTCTTTTCTCTCCAAAACTCTTGAACGTGCCGTCCTTGGCCAGCTCTCCTGCTATCTCTCTCAGAATGACCTTCTTGATCCAAATCAGTCAGGTTTCAAGACTAGTCATTCAACTGAGACTGCTCTTCTCTGTGTCACGGAGACGCTCCGCACTGCTAAAGCTAACTCTCTCTCCTCTGCTCTCATCCTTCTAGACCTATCGGCTGCCTTTGATACTGTGAACCATCAGATCCTCCTCTCCACCCTCTCCGAGTTGGGCATCTCCGGCGCGGCCCACGCTTGGATTGCGTCCTACCTGACAGGTCGCTCCTACCAGGTGGCGTGGCGAGAATCTGTCTCCGCACCACGTGCTCTCACCACTGGTGTCCCCCAGGGCTCTGTTCTAGGCCCTCTCCTATTCTCGCTATACACCAAGTCACTTGGCTCTGTCATATCCTCACATGGTCTCTCCTATCATTGCTATGCAGACGACACACAATTAATCTTCTCCTTTCCCCCTTCTGATAACCAGGTGGCGAATCGCATCTCTGCATGTCTGGCAGACATATCAGTGTGGATGACGGATCACCACCTCAAGCTGAACCTCGGCAAGACGGAGCTGCTCTTCCTCCCGGGGAAGGACTGCCCGTTCCATGATCTCGCCATCACGGTTGACAACTCCATTGTGTCCTCCTCCCAGAGTGCTAAGAACCTTGGCGTGATCCTGGACAACACCCTGTCGTTCTCAACTAACATCAAGGCAGTGACCCGTTCCTGTAGGTTCATGCTCTACAACATTCGCAGAGTACGACCCTGCCTCACACAGGAAGCGGCGCAGGTCCTAATCCAGGCACTTGTCATCTCCCGTCTGGATTACTGCAACTCGCTGTTGGCTGGGCTCCCTGCCTGTGCCATTAAACCCCTACAACTCATCCAGAACGCCGCAGCCCGTCTGGTGTTCAACCTTCCCAAGTTCTCTCACGTCACCCCGCTCCTCCGCTCTCTCCACTGGCTTCCAGTTGAAGCTCGCATCCGCTACAAGACCATGATGCTTGCCTACGGAGCTGTGAGGGGAACGGCACCTCCGTACCTTCAGGCTCTGATCAGGCCCTACACCCAAACAAGGGCACTGCGTTCATCCACCTCTGGCCTGCTCGCCTCCCTACCTCTGAGGAAGTACAGTTCCCGCTCAGCCCAGTCAAAACTGTTCGCTGCTCTGGCACCCCAATGGTGGAACAAACTCCCTCACGACGCCAGGTCAGCGGAGTCAATCACCACCTTCCGGAGACACCTGAAACCCCACCTCTTTAAGGAATACCTAGGATAGGATAAAGTAATCCTTCTAACCCCCCCCCCTTTAAAAGAGTTAGATGCACTATTGTAAAGTGGTTGTTCCACTGGATATCATAAGGTGAATGCACCAATTTGTAAGTCGCTCTGGATAAGAGCGTCTGCTAAATGACTTAAATGTAAATGTAAATGTAAACAACAACTAAAACTTTGTTATGCAATGTGGCTGATGCAACAGATCAGAACATTTAGCTTTAAATGTTGATAAACTATTAGGCTATTTCTTCACACTATAAGCACAGCAATGTGCACATGGCAGTAGGCTATAAGCACAAATGCTCAGTTAGCAGGAAAACACCATTATTAAAAGTGACCGCAAATGTGATTATGCATGTAAGGCTTTTATTATAAAAGTGCATTTTTATGATGAAATTATCTTCCCCAAACTTGAAACTCACACGCTGCTTATGTATGCCAGTTACGCTCTACACCCCTTGTAAAGTGGATTAATGTGCTAAATTTTAAGAAGTTATGTCACGCCCTGGCCTTAGTTATCTTTGTTTTCTTTATTATTTTAGTTAGGTCAGGGTGTGATATGGGGGAGGTTTGTGTGTTTTTGTCTAGTCGAGGGTGTTTGTAGTGTCTAGGGGGTTTTGGTAGAGTTTATGGGGTTGTGTTCAGTGTAGGTGTCTAGGTATGTCTATGGTTGCCTGAGTGGTTCTCAATCAGAGACAGCTGTCTATCGTTGTCTCTGATTGGGAGCCATATTTAAGGCAGCCATAGGCATTAGACAGGTTGTGGGTAATTGTCTATGTCTATGTTGCATGTGTGCACGTAGGTTTGTAGCTTCACGGTTGTTTTTTTGTATATTTGTAAAAGTGTTTGTTTTGTCTTCGTTATATTAAAAGAAGATGTATTCGTATCACGCTGCGCCTTGGTCCTCTCTTCCACAGAAAGGCGATCGTGACAAGTTATTTGGCCACTTTAGTTGTGATACAAACCTTATCAAAACATATAGGCCTATGGGCTAGGCTACATGAGGTGTGTCACTATGATTTGAAAAATCAGTGATAGGCTAATATTGTCACCCATCAGAATATTTTGGATTTAATCTTGTCTTTACATATACTAAATAATATATGTGTGACATTTGTTTTGATTTAGAATGAACCATTATCATGCACTCGTCTTGAAACAAGGGCAGCGGGAAAAAATACATGTCATCTATGCACTTAAATAGCGAATGGAGGACGCTTTTCCCGTGGTTCATTTTCATGCCAGCCAGGTACACTATACTCCTGTTGTAAAGATAAGCAATGTGCTTAATATTAAGAAAGTTGAGAAATAAATATAGTAGAACTAGCCTATAGAAAGCTGACGGGATCCTCCTCTTTTTAATAGAGGCCATCACTCTGTTTTCTCGTGCAATTGCATAGCCTAAAGAAATGTTGCGCAACATGAGCTCATGGGCTCTCATGGTGTAAAGGGGTGTGTAACTGGTGGCAGGGAAGTCAGACGCAGGAGAGCAGAACTAGGTAATAGCCGGAGCAGTTTAATTGCAAAACCAACGGCATAAAGGAATAACCAACATGGGTACAAAAACCCGACGCGCACCAGTAAACATGTGCACAAGCACTAACAACAAACAATTCCACACAAAGACATGGGGGGAACAGAGGGTTAAATACACAACAATTAATAAGGGAAATGAAAACCAGCTGTGTAGGAAAACAAGACAAAACAAATGGAAAATGAAAAGTGGATCGACGATGGCTAGAAGACCGGTGACGCCGACCGCCGAACGCCGCCCGAACAAGGAGAGGAACCGACTTCGGTGGAAGTCTTGACACATGAACTGTTTGATTAGATTTTCGATTACATTTGCATTGATGGTCAGAGTGATTAGAGAAACTAGAGTGCTGAGTACCAGGCAAGTTTGGTAGGCTACTAATGACCATCAGCAGCATCAGAGCTTGGAGAAGCCTAATTACGGTGACGAAATGGTCACGTGGAATTTGACTGCCTTCATGACTTGTGACCGCCGGTGTGGGCGTAATACGGTCACAGCAACAGCCCTACTTCAGAACAGAACGCCCTTCAAAGGAGTCATCTCAGGGGTGGCGACGGATGTTCAGGTGGTGCCCGGTGTCTGACACGCTGGGTGAATGGAGAAAAATAAGAAAGTCTGTCAGTCCTGTTGTTTTTTGGTAATGAACAGCTAGCTGTGCATGTGAAGCTTGGTTATGTAAAATACACTGTAAGAACTTTTTCCAAACTATGGCAGTGTAAAAATTGTTACGGATTTGGACATGTTTCAAGTCTGTGCAAATGGACAGAGAAACTGAAGAACGGTGTGTAGAATGACGATGGTGTTGCAATTGTGGTGGGGAACATGATCCTGAGTTCCTGGAGTGCCCTGTAAGGGTGAAGAAGATTGAGGTGGCAAAAGTTAGAGTGGTCAATCGAATCTCCTATGGCTATTAAAAGAGTTTAGAAAACAAGTGACCCTTTTGAAGATATGGTAGTGGATGCACCACAGCCAGTAGTAAATGTTTGCTGCAAGTCAAAAGATTAGAGGTAGATTTTGTGGCGTTCATTGCCACAGTTATAAACTTTACGGCTCAAGTGTCAAAGAACTAAAAGAAACTGAAAATTATTGTGGCTGAGGCAGAAACGTTTTTGGGACTTCAGTAGGTGGCAACATGCACACTAAATTGTGCGAAAGCCAATATACCATAGAAGAAGAAAACGACCACTGACAAAAAGTGCTTGTCTGTTCTTTTGAGTTTTGATGTTGAGTCTTTGCCTGACAAAGTGATGTTAGGATATATAAGTTATCCTGTACGAGCTTTTGTGCAGAATACAGTACGTTGTTACAGATGTCAAGCTTATGGACATGTGGCAACAGTGTGTAGCAGGGTGGTTCCTATGTGTGAGAAGTGTGCAGAAGGGCATGCGTAGCATGGGGGAAAGGAATGTGTAGCATTGGGGAAAGTAGTGGTATGTGTTTATTGTAGGGGTGCCCATTGGGCTGGGGATCAGAAATGTCCCGTGCGAGAGAGGCAGGTTGAGGTTTTCAGGGTTAGAGTAGTGCAGAAGTTGTCATATGCTGAGGCAGTGAAGAAAGTAGAGGAAGATGGGTCAAGGGGGAGGGATCCTGAGAGGAGTGGTGTGAGTAGTAGATCTGTACCAGTACAGAGGGATAAACCAACAAGTGATGTATGTTTCAGTAAGATTGGATTTTTGGCATTTATAGCAATGGTTATCACCAGTACTGCAGGGATGGAACAGAAGTCGCAGAAAATAGAGGTTGTGGTGGCAGCTGCAGAGAGGTATTTGGGTGTGTGAGATTTGACATCAGAAGAGTTACAGGGTGTGTTAAGTGGTGGTGTCCCATACTTTCAGGCTGTTGGCCTGATGTAGGACTAAATAGATTTAGTATGTTGCATTTTTTTGAGTGTAGTGTGTATATATACAGTTGAAGTCGGTAGGTTTACATACACCTTAACCAAATACATTTAAAATCAGTTTTTCACAATTCCTAACATTTAATCCTAGTAAAAATTCCCTGTCTTAGGTCAGTTAGGATCACCACTTTATTTTAAGAATGTGAAATGTCAGATTAATAGTAGAGAGAATGATTTATTTCAGCTATTATTTCTTTCATCACATTCCCAGTGGGTCAGAAGTTTACATGCACTCAATTAGTATTTGGTAGCATTGCCTTTAAATTGGGTCAAACATTTTGGAAAGCCTTCCACACACTTCCCACAATAAGTTGATGCATTTTGGCACATTCCTCCTGACAGAGCTGGTGTAACTGAATCAGGTTTGTAGGCATCCTTGCTCGCACACGCTTTTTCAGTTCTGCCCACAAATGTTCTATAGGGTTGAGGTCAGGGCTTTGATGGCCACTCCAATACCTTGACTTTGTTGTCCTTAAGCCATTTTGCCACAACTTTGGAAGTATGCTTGGGGTCATTGTCCATTTGGAAGACCCATTTGCAACCAAGCTTTAACTTCCTGACTGATGTCTTGAGATGTTGCTTCAATTTATCCACATAATTTTCCTACCTCATGATGCCATCTATTTTGTGAAGTGCACCAGTCCCTCCTTCAGCAAAGCACCCCCACAACATGATGCTGCCACCCCCGTGCTTCACGGTTGGGATGGTGTTCTTCGGCTTGCAAGCCACCCCCTTTAACCTCCAAACATAACGATGGTCATTATGGCCAAACAGTTCTATTTTTGTTTCATCAGACCAGAGGACATTTCTCCAAAAAGTTCGATCTTTGTACCCATGTGCAGTTGCAAACCGTAGTCTGGCTTTTTTTATGGCGGTTTTGGAGCATTGGCTTCTTCCTTGCCTTTCAGGTTATGTTGATATAGGATTTGTTTTACTGTGGATATAGATAATTTTGTACCTGTTTCCTCCAGCATCTTCACAAGGTCCTTTGCTGGGATTGATTTGCACTTTTCGCACCAAAGTACGTTCATCTCTAGGAGACAGAATGCGTCTCCTTCCTGAGTGGTATGACGGCTGCGTGGTCCCATGGTTTTTATACTTGCGTACTATTGTTTGTACAGATGAACGTGGTACCTTCAGGCGTTTGGAAATTGCTCCCTGTCACGCCCTGACCATAGAGAGCCATTGTTTCTCTATGGTATTGTAGGTCAGGGCATGAATAGGGGGTGATCTAGTATTTCTATGTCTGTTGTGTTCTAGTTTCTTTTCTATGTTGGTGTTTTTGTATGATTCCCAATTAGAGGCAGCTGGTAATCGTTGTCTCTAATTGGGGATCATATTTAAGTCGTTATTTTTCCCACCTGTGTTTGTGGGATCTTGTTTATGTTTAGTTGCCTGTTAGCACTTTATTGACTTCACGTTTAGTTCTTTCTTTACTGTTTTTGTGCGTTTCACTAAATAAATATGTAGAAACCATATCACGCTCCACCTTGGTCCGATGATTCTAACGACGAATGTGACACTCCCATGGATAAACCAGACGTGTGGAGGTCTACAATTTTTTTTCTGAGGTCTTGGCTGATTTCTTTTGATTTTCCCATGATGTCAAGCAAAGAGGCACTGAGTTAGAAGGTAGGCCTTGAAATACATCCACAGGTACACCTCCAATTGATGTCAATTAGCCTTAGCCTATCAGAAGCTTCTAAAGCCATGACATCATTTTCGGGAATTTTCCAAGCTGTTTAAAGGCACAGTCAATCTAGTGCATGTAAACTTCTGACCCACTGGAATTGTGATACAGTGAAATAATCTGTCTGTAAACAATTGTTGGAAAAATTACTTGTGTCATGCACAAAGTAGATGTCCTAACCGACTTGCCAAAACTTTGTTAACAAGAAATTTGTGGAGTGGTTGAAAAACGAGTTTTAATGACTCCAACATAAGTGTATGTAAACTTCCGACTTCAACTGTATGTATATATATATACACACACAAAAACATCTATCAAAGTTATACTCCAGTCTAGTAGGTGGCGATAATACAACATTTATTGGAATCCAAACAGCATCGAAGAAGACAAAAAACAATAAAAAATTATAAATAAATAAGACAAAAAGAGCGTTTTGATTGTTTCATTTTGGGTGAATTTTTACAGTTAGGCTACACTAACATCAAGAGCACATTAGAGCCAAGAGGATAGGCCCTATTTCCAATGTGGTCCTTGAAGGAATAGACAGACAGCAGTATTAACCAATATAAATACAGAGTAGAGCTATCCCAATGTAAACACAATATTCTGCCTTTTTTCTAGAGGAAGCAATGTCTCCCTCCTCCCTCAAGCTGTACGGGGCACAGTTCTTTGGTTTCACCCCTCAGACCTGCATGGTGAGGGTATACAGCGCCTTTCAGGACTGCCTGAATGAATTACTGCTCGTTGTAGAAGCGGTGTTCGTGAGAACTAAGCGGGACTGAGCCCAATGGAGAGCAACTATGTTCAAGGGCAAGAGAATGCTCCCAAAAGTTGCAGATATTCCTTCAGGAACGCTTCAAACGTCTGTCTTGTCGCATGGAAACTGTTTTAGTCAACAATGTCCCCTCAGTCCCGCCTAATGTGTTGTTACCTGATGACCAGCCACACAAAAAGTACTTTCAACGTTTAGAGGAGGTTTTTAATCTGGAGTCTTCCCTGGCGGAGCTGCAACTGGTGTACCAGGCAGAGGTGTGTGGCAGGCAGGCCTTGCTGGCTGAACTGGAGGAGCAGAGAGAGGTCCAAGAGCAGCTGGATGGAATCCTGAGGTGGATTGTAGAACTACAGGCAGCGTGGATGCAGGAGGGAATGGCAAGCTTCCACGACAGCTTCCGTGTGATAATGCAATCAGTCAAGAAAATGCAGGCTGTCATTGGAGAGGTCAATAAGCAAAGGACTGGATGAGGACTCGTCAGTGAGAAGGACCCACATGGTGTAAAATACTTAGTGGTGGTTTGAGAAGGGTAGGTCACAGGGGTAATTACATTCTGACTTGGAATAGCTCCCCCTGTTTGGCATAAGATACAAATAGAATTCTATGCCTTTGGATGTATGAACAATTATACAATTCGTCAGACCCAAGTATTATCGGCAAGAATGTGAGCACTTTTTAAACCAAAAATTCATCTTTGTTTTGATGTATTTCCTTTTTGATGGCTTTCTATACATTGTAAATATATTATCCACAACATTTGAATAGTAACAGAGGCTCAAGCTGTTAGTATTTTTTGAATCTCCCAGTCTTAAAGAGGAAGTTCACCCATTTTTACATGGGGCCTTATTTTCACTCTTTCTGTGCGTGTAGTTGATCCCCAACTGTAAAAAATAAGCAAGTTTAGTTAGTCATCACTTGCCATAGACTACATTGTGTTATGAAACACTCAACTAACTAATTTCAGAATCTTATTCTGGATAATGTCTCCGCACAAAACGTTTGAAAAATTCCTTTGTCCTATAAATCCATATTTGCATAGTTTTGTTGTAAACCGCATCATTCAAACATGCATTTATACCACAGTGGGAGAAAAAATGAAAATACAATTGTGCAGGGACATCGTCCATAATGAGATTCTGATGTAATAGGAGTTGGTTTGGAGTGTTATGGAGCGTTTTATAACATATTTTAGACAGATTTATATAGTGCATTGTAGTCAATGGCAAGTCCTGACCCATCAAATTGTGACAAACATTTTTCTCTGTAACAAAACTGTTTGGGGGATCAGCTACAAGCTCAGAAAGAGTGAAAATAACATGTTAAAATGGGTGAACTTCCCCTTTAACTCTGGATCTATGAAAAGCATTTGTTTGGAGCCATAGTCACCACAAGGGGGAACCATTGCTTTGTTATTTCATCTCAAAAATCAATTGACCAAGCAGTGCGTTTGTAAGGTGTGAATGATTTTGATTCTTTGTTCCGTAATATCTTTTAGGCACTATCATTATAAACATTTAACACTTACCAAATTTTTTATGAATAAAGGTGTGATTGTGCAATTGCATCTGAGAAAATGTCAATCCTTTCCCTTGCCAATCATGGTCTGTCTGTCAGATACAGCCTGGGCTTGTCTGTGAAGACTGTGATGTCTAATGCTGTATGATGTTGACTGACTGATAAGCAGCTCGTTTAACAGTAGGCTGCTCTGACACTGTGGTCTCAGTAGGAGATCCTGCAGTGATTAGACTGTGTGATGTCCATGACTGGAACCCCAGACAACCTCTTCACAAGGGTCCTTCCTGTTACTGGATACCGGGAATGTATTTATGTTTAATAAAAATACATCTAATTGAATGTTGACCTACATTTTACCAGCAGAAAATGTAAATAAGTGTACAGATTTTCTCTCAAACAAGGCAATATGCACTGCACATCCAAAATGTGTTCTTGTGTTGGGGACATGTTTGTAAGAACAGGGATTTTCTGCTCCCAAAAGTATTTTTTTGTTCCTACTGTATGTCCAGATGCACATTTTACATGCATGTACACAACCCAATTCTGAATAGCTTTTATAATGTATAATTATTTGAATATGTTTTTAGTCTGTTGTGGTGGATCTAGTCAGGTAATCTCAAAGTAGCATAACATGTCTGTGACGCCAGGTTCAAACCTTTTCATGCTCATAATTAAACCTGAGACATGTATGTCAGATTCATTTTTTTCTTTCTGGAGCTTGGGAGTACTATTACAAATCTTGGTATACTCTGCCTTTCTTTTCACAAGTAGAAGCATACCATTTTTGTGGTTTATGATGTAAAAAGGCACAACATTTTGTCAATGCAATAGATGGAAGCACAATAGAAATTGACATTTTACGAGAGAGCACAAATGATTGGTACCGTCTGAAAAAATGAATTCCATTCCATTTTGCATAATTCACATAGCACTATTGTGAATGTTATGGCACAATACTGTATACTGTACAGTAGTTCTGTTCCCTAAAAAAGTGACATTCTTGGATGTAGTGCTGCTGGAGGGCTAGCACTGTGAGCCTGAGCATAATAAAAGGGATGAGGAGCGCAGTGAGGGGTCGGAGGGGGGACTGGGTTAGCAGCCTCAACCGCTCTGTCTCTTTCATCTGTCTCTCACTCTCATTAAAACCAAAGCAGCGGGGGCTGCCCAAACGAGCCCAAGGATGCAGGGATGGAGCCTCGCATCAGGAGGGTGGAATTGGAAGACTGGACAGGCTGTCTCCCGTAAGCCCCTTTTCCCTCTCTTTCCTTATTCCTCTCTCTCCTCAATCCACTTTCCCAATCCCTCTTCTCCTCTCCCCAATCCACCTCTCTCCTTACCCTGCCACTGGGATCACTCTGGGGCTCAACTCCACTGATAAATAACTCTTATCTCTCTCTCCACCTTCTCACTCAGCCAGGACACATTCCTGACAGGGCTGCAGAGTAGCAGCTATCCCTGAATGGGCCTGAAATAGTGTTTCTGTCAGATAGAGAGCCAGTGAGTGATGCAGGACGGCAACATTAATTAGGTTCAATCTGGGATGGGGTGATTAAGAAGGGTGGGGGGGAAGAGACCGACCCCATTAGTTTAGTGATAGAATGAGAGAGCTCTTTCTCCATATATGGGGGATACTGTAACGATAGTCTATGTCGTCCTCCTCATCGGACGAGGAGAGGCGAGAAGGATCGCACAAATATGCAGAGTGGTTAGTTTCCATGGTAATTTAATAACACAAAAACCATATGCGATACAAAACAACAAAATGAAACTACCGTTACAGTCCCGTGTGGCGAAACACTAACAAGGAACAAACACCCACAAAACACACGTGAAACCCCGGCTGCCTAAGTATGATTCTCAATCAGGGACAACGATTGACAGCTGCCTCTGATTGAGAATCATACCAGGCCGAACACACAAAACCCCAACATAGAAAACAACACATAGACAACCCACCCAACTCACGCCCTGACCATACTAAATAAATACAAAACAAGGGAAAACAGGTCAGGAACGTGACAGATACAGAGAGAATGCTGATGTGAGTATGTGCAGGTTTGCTATGTGTGCTTATTATCAAATCAAATCAAATTTTATTAGTCACATACACATGGTTAGCAGATGTTAATGCGAGTGTAGCGAAATGCTTGTGCTTCTAGTTCCGACAATGCAGTAATAACAACAAGTAATCTAACCTAACAATTCCACAACTACTACCTTATACACACAAGTGTAAAGGGATAAAGAATATGTACATAAAGATATATGAATGAGTGATGGTACAGAACGGCATAGGCAAGATGCAGTAGATGGTATAGAGTACGGTATATACATATGAGATGAGTACTGTAGGGTATGTAAACATAAAGTGGCATAGTTTAAAGTGGCTAGTGGTACATGTATTACATAAAGATGGCAAGATGCAGTAGATGATATAGAGTACAGTATATACATATACATATGAGATGGGTAATGTAGGGTATGTAAACATTATATTAAGTGGCATTGTTTAAAGTGGCTAGTGATACATTTTTACATAATTTCCATCAATTCCCATTATTAAAGTGGCTGGAGTTGAGTCAGTATGTTGGCAGCGGCCGCTGAATGTTAGTGGTGGCTGTTTAACAGTCTGATGGCCTTGAGATAGAAGCTGTTTTTCAGTCTCTCGGTCCCTGCTTTGATGCACCTGTACTGACCTCGCCTTCTGGATGATAGCGGGGTGAACAGGCAGTGGCTTGGGTGGTTGTTGTCCTTGATGATCTTTATGGCCTTCCTGTGACATCGGGTGGTGTAGGTGTCCTGGAGGGCAGGTAGTTTGCCCCCGGTGATGCGTTCTGCAGACCTCACTACCCTCTGGAGAGCCTTACGGTTGTGGGCGGAGCAGTTGCCGTACCAGGCGGTGATACAGCCCGACAGGATGCTCTCGATTGTGCATCTGTAGAAGTTTGTGAGTGCTTTTGGTGACAAGCCGAATTTCTTCAGCCTCCTGAGGTTGAAGAGGCGCTGCTGCGCCTTCTTCACAACGCTGTCTGTGTGGGTGGACCAATTCAGTTTGTCCGTGATGTGTACACCGAGGAACTTAAAACTTTCCACCTTCTCCACTACTGACCCGTCGATGTGGATAGGGGGGTGCTCCCTCTGCTGTTTCCTGAAGTCCACAATCATCTCCTTTGTTTTGTTGGCGTTGAGTGTGAGGTTATTTTCCTGACACCACACTCCGAGGGCCCTCACCTCCTCCCTGTAGGCCGTCTCGTCGTTGTTGTTAATCAAGCCTACCACTGTAGTGTCATCCGCAAACTTGATGATTGAGTTGGAGGCGTGCATGGCCACGCAGTCGTGGGTGAACAGGGAGTACAGGAGAGGGCTCAGAACGCACCATTGTGGGGCCCCAGTGTTGAGGATCAGCGGGGTGGAGATGTTGTTACCTACCCTCACCACCTGGGGGCGGCCCGTCAGGAAGTCCAGGACCCAGTTGCACAGGGCGGGGTCGAGACCCAGGGTCTCGAGCTTGATGACGAGTTTGGAGGGTACTATGGTGTTAAATGCTGAGCTGTAGTCGATGAACAGCATTCTCACATAGGTATTCCTCTTGTCCAGATGGGTTAGGGCAGTGTGCAGTGTGGTTGCGATTGCGTCGTCTGTGGACCTATTGGGTCGGTAAGCAAATTGGAGTGGGTCTAGGGTGTCCGGTAGGGTGGAGGTGATATGGTCCTTGACTAGTCTCTCAAAGCACTTCATGATGACGGAAGTGAGTGCTACGGGGCGGTAGTCGTTTAGCTCAGTTACCTTAGCTTTCTTGGGAACAGGAACAATGGTGGCCCTCTTGAAGCATGTGGGAACAGCAGACTGGGATAAGGATTGATTGAATATGTCCGTAAACACACCAGCCAGCTGGTCTGCGCATGCTCTGAGGACGCGGCTGGGAATGCCGTCTGGGCCTGCAGCCTTGCGAGGGTTAACACGTTTAAATGTTTTACTCACCTCGGCTGCAGTGAAGGAGAGCCCGCAGGTTTTGGTAGCGGGCCGTGTCAGTGGCACTGTATTGTCCTCAAAGCGGGCAAAAAAGTTATTTAGCCTGTCTGGGAGCAAGACATCCTGGTCCGCGACGGGGCTGGTTTTCTTTTTGTAATCCGTGATAGACTGTAGACCCTGCCACATACCTCTTGTGTCTGAGCTGTTGAATTGCGACTCTATTTTGTCTCTGTACTGGGACTTAGCCTGTTTGATTGCCTTGCGGAGAGAATAGCTACACTGTTTGTATTCGGTCATGTTTCCGGTCACCTTGCCCTGGTTAAAAGCAGTGGTTCGCGCTTTCAGTTTCACGCGAATGCTGCCGTCAATCCACGGTTTCTGGTTTGGGAATGTTTTAATCGTTGCTGTGGGTACGACATCGTCAATGCACTTCCTAATGAACTCGCTCACCGAATCAGCATATTCTTCAATGTTGTTGTTGGACGCAATGCGGAACATATTCCAATCCGCGTGATCGAAGCAGTCTTGAAGCGTGGAATCAGATTGGTCGGACCAGCGTTGAACAGACCTGAGCGCGGGAGCTTGTTGTTTTAGTTTATGTTTGTAGGCTGGAATCAACAAAATGGAGTCGTGGTCAGCTTTTCCGAAAGGAGGGCGGGGGAGGGCCTTATATGCGTCGCGGAAGTTAGTATAACAATGATCCAGGGTTTTACCAGCCCTGGTAGCACAATCGATATGCTGATAGAATTTAGGGAGTTTTGTTTTTAGATTAGCCTTGTTAAAATCCCCAGCTACGATGAATGCAGCCTCAGGGTGTGTGGTTTCCAGTTTACAAAGAGTCAGATAAAGTTCGTTCAGGGCCATCGATGTGTCTGCTTGGGGGGGAATATATACGGCTGTGATTATGATCGAAGAGAATTCCCTTGGTAGATAATGCGGTCGACATTTGATTGTGAGGAGTTCTAGATCAGGTGAACAGAATGACTTGAGTTCCTGTGTGTTGTTATGATGATCACACCACGTCTCGTTAATCATAAGTTATACCCCCCCGCCCCTCTTCTTACCAGAAAGATGTTTGTTTCTGTCGGCGCGATGCGTGAAGAAACCAGCTGGCTGCACCGACTCCGTTAGCGTCTCTTGAGTTAGCCATGTTTCCGTGAAGCAGAGCACGTTGCAATCCCTGATATCTCTCTGGAATGTTACCCGTGCTCGGATTTCATCAACCTTATTGTCAAGAGACTGGACATTGGCGAGTAGTATGCTAGGGAGTGGAGCGCGATGTGCCCGTCTCCGAAGCCTGACCAGAAGACCGCTACGTTTGCCCCTTTTACGGCGTCGCGTAGGGTCGCCGGCTGGGATCAGATCCATTGTATTGGGTGGAAGGCAAAACACTGGATCCGTTTCGGGAAAGTCATATTCCTGGTAGGAACGATGGTGAGTTGACGTTAATCGTATATTCAGTAGTTCCTCCCGACTGTATGTAATGAAACCTAAGATCACCTGGGGTACCGATGTAAGAAATAACACATAAAAAAACAAATACTGCATATTTTCCAAGGAACGCGAAGCGAGGCGGCCATCTCGGTCGGCGCCGGAACAACCTATTACCCTTGACCTGTGCACAGGTAGGTCAGTGAAAAGAGATTCACTCTTTAGGGGTGAAATTTTAACATCCCAATCTATATTGCCACTCAGCTACGATTGGTCTTGAAAATCATTATATGCAAGGAAGGTAGTATGATCAATACTTTGGGTCTGGTCAGATTTCTCTAAGGCATAATATTGTAAATACAGACGTGTTAATGTAACGAGAAGATGTGATTCGGAGATCAAATAAAGGGGAAGAATTTGACTTCAAGAGCATATTAAACAATGTAGAATTGTGATTACAGGAGGAAAGTCATGTGGATTATGCAAACATATTTTTTTTTTAGGTGGTACCAGTTCTGTTATGACCTTGTCCGTTTCCATTGTGCTTCCATCTATTGGTAAGTCCTTTAGAAAATGTGATGTTGAGATTAAATCAGAAGGTGTGGGAGTGATGGTCGATAGAAGGGGTCGCCATATGTGGACGATCAATAGGGCTCGTGGAAAGTTCTCCTTGGGCTAAACCTACATGGACAGATTATGCAGCCAATCAACAGAAAGTAGCTGATCAATTATGCGTACATATTCCACTTTGTAGATGGTTAAACAAAACAGGCTAAATTGTGATCCTTTCATGGTCATATGTCCTTACATGCAGATCAATAAGATTGAGATTTTCATTGAGCGTTGCTACTTTTTTAGCAACTTCTTTCCTCATTGAGAAACTTATAAATGTATATAAAAAATATATTCTGTCCTATTCTTATATGAACATAAAAGGCACATAAAAACAAGTCAGTACGCTTGCGACCGGCAGAACATGAAGTAAAAAGAGATTTAATCTTTATTCAGCATGGCACTTGGGGAACAACCCTGGCAAGAGTTCCCCACAATGATTACACGTTCAGGTTTTCAGTGGTTTCCACTACATGCATGGTCCTATAGCAACCAGAAAATGCAGGCAGCAGAAACTATGCTTGTTATTCACCTTAGGTTCTTTTAGTTTATTACAGACACTCAAACTGCATTCTGAAGTAGCCAAGTGTAGCCTTCTCTAATCAGCTATGTGCCATTTTTGGTGGAGTTGAAACAAACATTTGTCATAAGATCTCCGAACTGAAATGAAGAACAGTCTAGCCACATTGTATGATATATAATTGATTGATTCCACCATAGTTTTAATTTATTCTAAAGAAATCACATATACAGTGCATTCAGAAAGTATTCCGACCCTGTGACTTTTTCCACATTTTGTTACGTTACATCTGTCATGACGTTGGCCTAGGGGTAGGTTTATGACAGTCATAAATACCTCTTTCCCCCCTTTTCCCTCTCCCTACTATAACTGATGTGACATAAGAAAACCCCTTGGTTAACATAGAGATTCTGGGAACATCAGAAGTGGGGGGAAATGAACTATATTCTGGTAATCCGACCAACTGAACATATGCGGTGGTACTTAAGGTATATTATGTCAGTTCGGTTGCCCTCTGACACATTCTCATCAATGATAGAATGACATAAACTCTACTGTGGAAAGTCTAAACGTCAGAGGTATCGGATTCACATGGAATTGTTGTTTAATTCAAATGTTTGAATATTAAATTATTTGTGAAGAGATTAAATGTAATTTTAGCTTCCAAATGAGAGATTTGGATTTTCATAAATTTGGGCTTCTGCTCAACTAGGGGCCCGCCCCTGTGAAGAGACATGGGTTATAAACTTTTCAGACACACCCCTCTCCCTCCACTATAAAAGCCATTGACAAAAATATAACTTCCTGTTCCGGGTACATTTAGGATGACGATCCGATGTCAGAATGGTTCAGATAATAACTACAGAACTAAGCCAACATCAGCATGGACTTTGGTTGTAAATGGTATGAACTTTGAACTCGTATTCACTACAGAAGTGATACCTCCTAGCCGTTGAGTTAGCAACAGCTGCTACAAACGCAGGTTAGGAAGGACAGTCAGAGTATCCCGTCTACTACACATCGACGCTACTCCAACGAATCCAGTGACCACCAGAGACATTCTTCAAAGGACAGAGGACTCGGGTTGGCGATACGGTCGTCCATCTACCACCAACCTACTGAAGCTCAGCTCAGAGTAAATATTTATTGCATTTTCCTTTTTCAAATGGGTGGTAATTTAGAATGCATAAGATACTGTATTTGCGATAACACAGCTAACACAGTAAATAAATAATTAAACCCAATTTTGTATTGCTGATTCAACTTGTTAGCCAGGATTCTTGCAGATAACCAAGGATTTACCACTTTCAGATGAGACTGAATAAAATGACGATTAATGTGACTGCTATGGATGTAAAATATTACTAAATCTTTAAGAGTTTATTCGGAAGATAACAGCTCTATAAATATTATTTCGTGGTGTCCCTCTTCTAGTTAATTACGTTTACATGGTTAGCTCAATCAGGTAATATTAATTACGGAGAAATTATTTTATTGAATAGCATGTCATAGCAATTAATCTGGCATAGTCAAAGACACGACACATCCTTATTCTAAAATTGATTAAATAGTTTTTCCATCATCAATCCACACACACACACACACACACACTACCCCATAATGACAAAGCAAAAACATGTTGAGATTTTTTAGCAAATTTATTACAATAAAAAAATGGAAATATCACATTTTACATAAGTATTCAGACCCTTAACTCAGTACTTTGTTGAAGCACCTTTGGCAGTGATTACAGCCTCGAGTCTTCTTGGGTATGATGGTACAAGCTTGGCACACCTGTATTTAGGGAGTTTCTCCTATTCTTCTCTGTAGATCCTCTCAAGCTCTGTCAGGTTGGATGTGGAGCGTCGCTCCACAGCTATTTTCAAGTGTCTCCAGAGATGTTTGATCGGGTTCAAGTCCGGGCTCTGGCTGGGCCACTCAAGGACATTCAGAAACATTTCCTGAAGCCACTCCTGCGTTGTCTTTGCTGTGTACATAGGGTCGTTGTCCTGTTGGAAGGTGAACCTTCGCCACAGTCTGAGGTCCTGAGTGCTCTGGAGCAGGTTTTCATCAAGGATCTCAGATCTCTTTGCTCAGTTCATCTTTACCTAGATCCTGACTAGTCTCCCAGTCCCTACCGCTGAAAAACATCCCCACAGCATCATCCTGCCACCACCATGCTTCACCGTAGGAGTGGTGCCAGATTTCCTCCAGACGTGATGCTTGGCATTCAGGCCAAAGAGTTCAATCTTGGTTTCATTAGACCAGAGAATCTTGTTTGTCATGGTCTGAGAGTCCTTTAGGTGCCTTTTGGCAAACTCCAAGCGGGCTTGTGCCTTTTACTGAGGGGAGTGGCTTCTGTCTGGCCACTCTACCATAAAGGCCTGATTGGTGGAGTGCAGCAGAGAAGGTTGCCCTTCTGGAAGGTTCTCCCATCTCCACAGAGGTACTCTGGAGCTCTGTCAAAATTACCATCGGGTTCTTGGTCACCTCCCTGACCAAGGCCCTTCTCCCCCAATTGCTCAGTTTGGTCGGGCAGCCTGCTCTAGTAAGAGTCTTGGTGGTTCCACCTTCAATGCTGCAGACATTTTTTGGTACCCTTCCCCAGATCTGTGCCTCGACACAATCCTGTCTCGGAGCTCTATGGACAATTTCTTCGACCTCATGGCTTGGTTTTTGCTGTGATATGCACTGTCAACTGTGAGACCTTTTATATAGACAGATGTGTGCCTTTCCAAACCATCTCCAATCAATTGGATTTACTATTTTAGAATATGTTTGTAACGTAACAAAATGTGGGAAAAAAGAAGGGGTCTGAATACTTTCCGAATGTACTGAATGCCTACAACTACATAACTGTATTGGGAATTTCTGTTGGCCGCAAAACTAATTTATTAAATCCAGTGCTCCTTATGTTCTCTTCCTGTGCATCCCATTGCAAAGTAGTAAGTAGTTGAAAAGTTTGCTAATTAGCTAAAATGCTAAAGTTGTCCATGATGAGATTCGAACTTGCAACCATCTGTCTTATGTAACCATACCAAATGTAACATATAATACTCATTTGAGTTACCCGGATTTAAGTTGACTATGTTACGTCGTTTGCTGTTGTTCTTGGATTGATTTGCACTTTTCGCACCAAAGTACGTTCATCTCTAGGACACAGAATGCGTCTCCTTCCTGAGCGGTATGACGGCTGTGTGGTCCCATGGTGTTTATACTTGCGTACTATTGTTTGTACAGATAAACGTGGTACCTTCATGCGTTTGGAAATTGCTCCCAAGGATGAACCAGATGTGTGGAGGTCTACAATTTTTTTTTCTGAGGTCTTGGCTGATTTCTTTAGATTTTCCCATGATGTCAAGCAAAGAGGCACTGAGTTGGAAGGTAGGCCTTGAAATGCATCCACAGGTACACCCCCAATTGATGTCAATTAGCCTATCAGAAGCTTCTAAAACCATGACATCATTTTCGGGAATTTTCCATTATGTTTAAAGGCACAGTCAACTTAGTGCATGTAAACTTCTGACCCACTGGAATTGTGATACAGTGAAATAATCTGTCTGTAAACAATTGTTGGAAAAATGACTTGTGTCATGCACAAAGTAGATGTCCTAACCAACTTGCCAAAACTATAGTTTGTTAACAAGAAATTTGTGGAGTGGTTGAAAAACAAGTTTTAATGACTCCAACCTATGTGTATATAAACTTCCGACTTCAACTGTATCCTGTTGCCTAGTCACTTTACCCCTACTTATCTGTACATATCTACCTCAATTACCTCGTACCCCTGCCCATTGACTCAGAACTGGTACCCTGTGTATACAGCCAAGTTATCGTCACTCATCAAGGACATTAGTCCTTGTGTTATTATCTTTCTATTCTTTTTAAGTTTCTCTCTGCATTGTTGGGAAGGGCCCGTAAGTAAGCGTTTCACCTATGAAGCATGTGACAAAGTTTGATTTGAAGACTGGCATAAATACAAGCAGACTTGTCATTTCCTAGCAGCATCTAAGGGATTCTGGAAAGCTTACAAAACCATAACTTTTTAGACTTTTGCCTCATTAAAAAATACTGCTGTCCTCAACTGTAAAACCCCAATTTCAAGCATGTCATTTTTTGGCAAAAGGGAACATTTCAGACATGTTTTCCTCTCAAATATGCCTCTTATTTTTGGTTCAATTTTTGGGGTGAAAAAGTCAAATCTGATACCACAACTTTACACAAAGTATCAAGCGTGATTAAGTGATAAATTAACATTCTCATTAGATTTGGGTTTTTGGAGCAACTACAAATTTCAACATACTGCCTATATTACAACAGTTTCAATAAAGAGGTAGCACTTCTACTCCATAATGCACCGTGCTTGTAAACAAACAAAGAGTGGCAAACCATCCCTAACTATAGTAAGTAGGCATGACTGATCCCAGTTGGGTGGGATCAGAGAGTATTTCCCAACATGTAATGGCAGCTAGCCTGGAGTAGGGCTTCCCAGTAGACAGCGGCTCATCCCCTGGCCTTTGGGGTGTGACCTGACTCAGCCAGAGAGTGTGGGCAGTGACGGGGAGGGACTTGCCCCGGCATAGCCTGGCAGACAGCTGATGACAGATTGAGTGTTCCTGGCTGGCAGTCCATTAGATTCAGGGAGAAGAGAGGACAAGCCCTCCTACCCACCCACCCGCTCTGCCTGGCCCGCAGTCTGGGAGTGGAGGAGGAACCCCCCCCCCCCAATAAGCTTCTCTCTGTCTATGTGGAGCTCCATGGTTACCACAACTTCCAACACTTGACATTGTGGACAGGCAATGGACAGCTAGAGATGGACATAGAATACAGCCTCTGAGGAGGTCTAATCTGAATATACTGTCCATTGAGGCGATAGAAAATTATGAAGAAAATGGTCTGTTAGCAATTTTGAGGTCGGCATGGACTGATGGGACTTCAATTTTCAACAGCACCACAACCTTTCAATGAGAATGTAAAATTTGCACCTCACAACAAAACCCTCCAAAAACATGTTTTTTCTTTCTTTTTAAAAATGTATTTTCTTTATAAAAGCATGTTTTTTTACTTTATTATACATAGGCAGCTATTAGGAAACCTCAGACAATGGGTGAGGCCTGAGTGGCTGGGTGAGGCAGCTGTCACAGCAGACACGGGGAGTTGGGTCTTTCTCCTGGCTGTCACTAAGCCTAGAGGGTGCAGAGATGGCTTCTGCTGGCCAATTACCCTCCCAGAACCAACAAAGCCCCCATAATGGCAGCTCTGCTGGCCCAATGCCAGGAGGGGAACAACAGCTAGCCCAGAGAAGGGCAGGACAGGGACACTCCCCAGCCTCAAGAGCCGGACGTCCCACTAAGGAAGGGGCCTTTACCACCACTGCTGTCCCCCCATGTCCCTTCTCTCGTGCTGAAAGAGAAAAATATAAAGCCTGAATTTAATTCCCCAATAGTGTATTAATGAAAATACAGGGTTAGTAATGAGTGTGTGTGGCAGTGAGAACTTACTCTGGCAAATCCTGAATTAATTTACAAATCAGGCTTGGCAGTCAATCAATCATAAATGTTGTACTGCTTCATACTAGTTGATAAGTTGGTATTGGCTTTAAACTTTTTCTCAGATTGAATGCAGTGTAACCAGGATTCAAGCACTTTCAACTGAGGAACTGCTGTGTATTAAACTACTGTTCTTCATACAGCAAAGAATTGACAGGGGAGCAGGTGAAAGAGCACATCTATTGTGAGACACCAGTCTCTCAGTACCATTTAAAATGACACAATGACAAATCAGAGCTCATAGAGGGAATATGATTACCAAAACAACTAACCACTTAAAATTGCCTTATTAACATATTTCTTTTTCCTTTGAAAAAATATGTTATGGTCAATGTGTGAGACTCATTCATCATCCAGATTTATGTCATTCAATAAAACGCACATGAATAGTCTACAACCATGCCCGATGGCGTGCACATGGGGACGAAGATTGTACTTTTTGGAGAAATCTCCTCTGGTCTGATGAAACAAAAATAGAACTGTTTGGCCATAATGACCATCGTTATATTTGGAGGTTAAAGGGAGACGCTTGCAAGCCGAAGAACACCATCCCAACCGTGAAGCACGGGGGTGGCAACATCATGTTGTGGGGGTGCTTTGCTGAAGGAGGGACTGGTGCACTTCACAAAATAGATGGCATCATGTGGAGGAAAATGATGTGGATATATAGAAGCCACATCTCAAGACATCAGTCAGGAAGTTAAAGCTTGGTTGCAAATGGGTCTTCCACATGGACAATGACCCCTAGCATACTTCCAAAGTTGTGGCAAAATGGCTGAAGGACAACAAAGTCAAGGTATTGGAGTGGCCATCACAAAGCCCTGACCTCAATCCTATAGAACATTTGTGGGCTGAACTAAAAAAGTGTGTGTAAGCAAGGAGGCCTACAAACCTTACTCAGTTACACCAGCTCTGTCAGGAGGAATGGACCAAAATTCACTCAACTTATTGTGGGAAGCTTGTGGAAGGCTACCTGAAACGTTTGACCCAAGTTAAACAATTTAAAGGCAATGCTACCAAATACTAATTGAGTGTATGTAAACTTCTGACCCACTGGGAATGCGATGAAAGAAATAAAAGCTGAAAGAAATAATTCTCTCTACTATTATTCTGACATTTTACATTCTTAAAATAAAGTGGTGATCCTAACTGACCTAAAACAGGCAATTTTTACTAGGGTTAAATGTCAGGAATTGTGAAAAACAGAGTTTAAATGTATTTGGCTAAGGTGTATGTAAAGTTCCGACTTCAACTGTATATATATTATTTTTGGTTACTTTTTTTAGCCCTATTTCTCTAAATGGCAGTTAGGACAAGACTATCGCTGCAACTCCCCTACAGACTCAGGAGACGAAGGTCAAGAGCCATGCGTCTTCCGCAACACGACCCTGCCAAGCTGCACTGCTTCTTGACACTGCTCGCTTAACCCGGAAGCCAGCCGCACCAATGTATTGGAGGAAACACCGTCCAGCTGGTGACTGTAGTCAGCTTGTAGGCACCCGGCCGCCACAAGGAATCGCTAGAGCGCAACAGGATAAGGAAATCCCGAGCGACCAAACCCTCCCCTAACCTGGACGACGCTGGGCCAATTGTGTGCCGCCTCATTGGTCTCCCAGCCACGGCAGATGGTGACAGTCTGGGATCGAACCCGGGTCTGTAGTGACTCCTCAAGCACTGTGATGCAGTGCCTTAGTCCGCTGCACCACTCTGGAGGCCTAAAATATGGATTTCAGCTTCTTAGTGTGTGTACTATATGTGGAACTATAGCCTACATCAAGGCATGGTAGCATGTATATTTGATATACAGTAATCCCTCGTTTATCGCGGGGGTTACGTTCCGAAAATGACCCGCGATAAGTGAAATCCGCGAAATAGAAAACTTTTTTTTTTTTTACAATTAGCAACTATTACATGTATACAAATACAGTGACTCACGTGTAGGCCGTTTCACTGCTCTTCAGACTGGGCCGCTGCATCCTGACTGCGCTCTGCAGTGTTCTCTTCTTCTGAAGCCCGCGGTGCAGGTGTGTTTGTTCGGGAGAAGAACATAGTGATAGGCAGCTGTTGTCGCTCTCTTCTTTGCAAAAAGATCCTTGTACACCGACATGCCACCATCGATTACGTTGGAGAACTGTAATGAACGGCTCATCAAAGGGTCCCATTCCTCAGCTACTCGCTTAAGTTCAGTGGCCATTCGCACCATGGTTGCTAAGCGACCAAGCGTTAGTCCTTCCTTCCTTCCTGGCCAACTTAATGTAAATTTGCCAAGCTGTTTTATGTACGTACACATAACTGCACGAGACGACAAAATGATAGCACAATTCGTAGCATGTTTTGATACAAGAAGCGGGAGTGAGTTTTTAGCGAATCAGAATGCAGAGCACAATGCACCAAAAAAAAATAAAAAATGCATTATGAAAATCCGCGAAATAGCGAATCCGCGATAAGTGAACCGCGAAGTGGCGAGGGATCACTGTAATACAAAAACATTGACATGGGTATTGAAGTGACAACATGTATCTGAATAATTTACAAAACATTTGTAGGTACAAAATGTAGAAAAATGTATGACCTTATGCATCAAATCATAACACTGCAAATGTTAAAGATACTGTATGTTTGCTGGGAAAGTGTTACACTATGGGAGGTTACAAACAGTTCCACTAAATATATAACTAGAGCAGTGTTAGTCTTTTTTATTTTATTTATTAGTTCCAAAAGAAATTGGATTATTCACCATTTATACTGTACATTGTTATAGGCCTAGTAGTCATAAGCTATCTATATAAAATATATGACAGTACAAGTACAGCTCTCCTACAGTACTGTGCCTGAAAGATGGAACTGGAAGTATGCAGTTTCATATTTTGCTCATTGTACAAGCCAGCACAGCAGCTTTGTGTTCAGTGCAATATAGTTAGTGCAACTGTGGAAAACCATCAAGGATGTGTCCACATTTATATAAACTATACCTAAAGGACCAAACACCTAAAATGCAAGCTGCAATATGAATTTATGGAACTGGTGTAAGCAAAGTGTAATCATCAGAAACCCCATGGCCTTATTCAGGGTAGAACATTATAGATAGAAATGTACTGCACAGAGCCAACAACTCTATAGTCAATGCTATTCTATAAAATGTTTGTCTATCTGCGGTCATGTCTATCTGAATGTTTCACCCCACTAAATAGGCCCCATACATACTGTACCATTTTTCACATGACAGTAGACAAGAGTTGTGTTTTATCAGCACAGCTCTAGATTATGGATGTCTATCATCATCCTGAGTGTAAAGTCTTCCCCTTCAGTGTTTGCAGATCTAAAATGTACAGAATAGAGAGATGCAACATAGCAGAAGCTATTTTAAAACCCATTGGAAGGGGAGCTGGAACCATCCCCATACTGCTAATAGGGCCGGAACGATACCAGTATCGCGAAACTCGTTAGTATTGTGGCAAGGAAACTAAACACAAAGGGGATTTAACTTTAGAAAAACAGCCCTAATGTTGGAAACAAACATCAATATGTTTTCATCCAGAGGCACCCATTTTCTTTTACATACAGCAGGTTAAAGTACCAAGGAGTTTGGTCTGTTTCTTGTTAAAATTTTTGCCATGATGCCAGTATCGTAATATTTTTTCCATCACAGCTAACTTTGGTTGTTTTCAGAATGGCTGCATTTCTTTCTCTCAATTTATCTCAGTGTCCCTCTCTTTGACTCTGGAGGTGTCTAAAATGGGACCGCATAGTGCACTACCAGGCCCCTTGGTCTCTCAGAGGAAGATGGCTATGTGATGGCCTGTCGGCAGAGGGGACCGCTGTGCTGTTAGGGGGGCTGCTGCAGCAAGATGGCCGAGCAGTGCTGACACAGGCGGCAGCAGGGCAGCACGTTCTTGACCCTGTCCTGACAGATCACTAACTTCTTCCTCTCCTCACGCTCCTTCAACAGGCTGAGGAGGCCAGTGTCTACTGGGGGGGCCCAGCTGCTGCTTCACTGTAGTCCTTGTTGTTGTAGACGGGTGGTGGTATTGGTCTGGGTCAAGGTTGATGTCATCCCACCTACTGTTGAAGTGTTGAGTATAACTCCACTTGTTCTCTTCCAATCTGCTCTGGGGGTAGAAGGGTATCTGTATGGTCAGAAGGACTACCTGGGGCCCTTAGATCCATGACTGGTGCCCCACTCCACCTTTGGCAACAGAAGGCTGTACTCAATCAATCAAATGTATTTATAAAGCCCTTTTTACATCAGCTGATGTCACAAAGTGCTGTACAGAAACCTAGCCTAAAACCCCAAACAGCAAGCAATGCAGGTGTAGAAGCACGGTGTCTAGGAAAAACTCCCTAGAAAGGCCAGAACCTAGGAAGAAACCTAGAGAGGAACCAGGCTATGAGGGCTGGTCAGTCCTTTGCTGTGCAGGGTGGAGATTATAACAGAACATGGCCAAGATGTTCAAAGATGACCAGTAGGGTCAAATAATAGTAATCACAATGGTTGTAGAGGGTGCAACAGGTCAGCACCTCAGGAGTAAATGTCAGTTGGCTTTTCATAGCCGATCATTCAGAGTATCTCTACCGCTCCTGCTGTCTCTAGAGAGTTGAGAGTGAGAGAGACTCCTAGGGATGGCATGGACGAGAGAGGGGAACCGGCCAGGCAGAGACAGCAAGGGTGGTTCGTTGCTCCAGTGCCTTTCCGTTCACCTTCACACTCCTGGGCCAGACTACACTCAATCATAGGACCTACTGAAGAGATGAGTCTTCAATAAAGACTTAAAGGTTGAGACGGAGTCTGCGTCTCTCACATGGATAGGTAGACCATTCCATAAAAATGGAGCTCTATAGGAGAAAGCCCTGCCTCCAGCTGTTTGCTTAGAAATTCTAGGGACAATAAGGAGGCCTGCGTCTTGTGACCGTAGCATATGTGTAGGTATGTACGGCAGGACCAAATCGGAAAGATAGGTAGGAGCAAGTGATGGGGTCAAACTGGGGTCATGATAGGGGCTGCACCAAATGTTTGATGTGTTATAATAAATGCTTATGTTGTATTAATAGATGGGGAGGGGCTATGGGACCCCTCCTCCACATTTATAGGGTCCTAGACTACAGATTAACAATATATATATATTCATTATAAGGTTTTAAAATTGTTCCAGTCTTCTAAGTCTCTGCCTCTTATAAAGAAATGGTCTGAGAAATGTATGAATTATTGCATGGGGTCTGTGCGAAAGCACTTCAAAGATAAACATAGAACCCTGCAGGGGAGTAAACGAGATAAGAGACTAGTCAGAAATACCTCTAGAAATCAACTTGGGGGAGTGGACATTTACTGTTGAGGCCTTAGAAAACACTGGAACTATTGTATCTCTCTTGCAAGTTTGTATAGCTGTGTATGCATGGGCTTGGTCTGATGAGTAGAAGGTAATGACGTAAGCAGTGACATCACTAGGGCTGGACTTCGGGCTTAATAAAATAACTTGGGACTTTTCCTATGGGGCAGAACTCATCACATGTTTGATCTTTGACTTCTGTCTACAGCTGTATTTTGATAAAAATTGTTATGATTTATAAGTGCACATTTTGAGTGTTCCTTATTTGTGAGCACAGAAAAACGGAACCAACACAAGCCCATGTAACGCTTTGTAAGTTAGCAGTAAAACCTTAATCAGCCCTTGCCTTAACAGGAAGCCATTGTAGAGAGGCTAGCACTGGAGTAACATGATCAAATATTTTGGTTCTAGTCAAGATTCTAGCAGCCGTGTTTAGCACTAACTGAAGTGTATTTATTGCTTTATCCAGGTAGCTGGAAAGTAGAGCATTGCAGTAGTCTAACATAGAAGTGACAAAAGCATGGATACATTTTTCTGCATCATTTTTGGACAGAAAGTTTCTGATTTTTGCAATGTTACGTAGATGGTCTTGATATGTTCGTCAAAAGAGAGATCAGGGTCCAGAGTAACGCTGAGGTCCTTCACAGTTTTATTTGAGACGACACTACAACCATCAAGATTAATTGTCAGATTCAACAGAAGATCTCTTTGTTTCTTGGGACCTAGAACTAGCATCTCTGTTTTGTCCGAGTTTAAAAGTAGAAAGTTTGCCAGGCTGCCAGGGAGGGCAATTTTGGGGCTTCACCATGTTTCAATGAAATGTACACCTGTGTGTCATCCACATAGCAGTGAAAGTTAACATTGTGTTTCCGATTGACATCACCAAGAGGTTAAATATATAGTGAAACCAATAGTGGTACTAAAACGGAGCCTTGAGGAACACTGACATTTACAGTTGATTTGTCAGAAACCATCCACAGAGACAAACGGATATCTTTCCGACAGATAAGATATAAACCAGGCCAGAACTTGTCCGTGTAGACCAATTTGGATTTCCAATCTCTCCAAAAGAATGTGGTGATCGATGGTATCAAAAACAGCACTAAGGTCTAGGAGCACGAGGACAGATAAAGAGCCTCGGTCTGACGCCATTAAAAGGTAATTTACCACCTTCACAAGTGCAGTCTCTATCACGAATCTCTAAAGTAGAACCCAGAAGCAGACCAGGACAAGGAGAGTAAGACGAAGGTGAGTATTTATTTACAAGTGTAAATGTAGTGATAGAAAAATCCAAGTAGCGGAGCGGGCAGCGGAGGTGAGTTGATGGAATTGAGTAAGCAGATCCAAGGGAGTAACTGAAGTCACCGACGTCCAGGTAGGGAGGGGATGAGTGTTCCGGGTGAATGACTGTAGACAGAAAAAACGGAGGTAAGTTCAAGGCAAGCAAGACGTACAAAACAACAACACAAACTCTATCAAACTGGAGGCTGATACTCTGGCACAACATACTGTTCATGGCTAACGATCCGGCAGGGAATGGATGTCAGGTCAGAGCTTATGAAGTGGAGGGTTGATGATCAGGACCAGGTGTGCAGATAGCTGATGGGATACAGGTGCGGGTAATCAGAGATCTCCCAACTAGCTACGTCGCCCGGCAACCAGACAAGGTGCGTTCTAGGACACCGGAAAAACACTCCAGGACAGAACACAGGCAAAAACAGACTCAGGAAGCGGGATTCGTGACAGTCTCAGTGCTATGATGGGGTCTAAAACCAGACTGAGTGTTTCGTATTCATTGTTCGTCTTCAGGAAGGCCGTGAGTTGCTGCGCAATAGCTTTTTCTAAAAAGTTTGAGAGGAATGGCAGATTTGATATAGGCCGATTAGTTTTTTATATTTTCTGTGTCAAGGTTTGGCTTTTTCAAGAGGCATTTTTACTGCCACTTTTAGTGAGTTTGGTAAACATCCGGTGGATAGAGTCGTTTATTATGTTCAACATAAGGGGGCCAAGCACAGGAAGCAGCTCTTTCAGTATTTAGATGGAATAGGGTCCAGTATGCAGCTTGAAGTTTTAGAGGCCATGATTATTTTCATCAATGTGTCAAGAGATTTAGTATTAAAAAACTTGAGTGTCTCCCTTTATTCCTAGGTCCTGGCAGAGTTGTGCAGACTCAGGACAACTGAGCTTTGGAGGAATACGCAGATTTAAAGAGGAGTCCGTCATTTGCCTTCTAATGATCATGTACTGTTCTGCTTCTTGGCTGTCCGGCTTGTGCCACCTGCCCCATGGCCTGTGGTCTGGCAGCATTATCCTGAAGAGCTTGAGCTCGCTCCATGGCCAGCAGGTAAAGTCTACAGATGGTCCTCTGTAGACTTAGCATTCCTGGTATGGTGTTGACAAAGTGAAGACTTTGCTTGGCCACACGAGGCAGTGCCGGGTTGAGATAGAGCAAGGTCAAAGCAATGATGACCGGTGTTAGGAGCAGGCAATAGATGTTGAACAGACACACTAGAGCCCAGAAACTCCAGGGCTAGCTGGCAGGGTGTCCAAAGCAGTACAGAGGTGCCCACCAGGCAGCTGTATAGAAAGGCGAGAAGGGAGGGCCAGCTCCAAGGCTTATGCAGGGGGCTTGATACTGCCTCCCAGGCCCCTACCATTGCAGAGAAGCAGTTCTGAGTGCCAATGAGAAGTCTGTTCAAGCACAGTATGTGCAGACATTAGTCCACAGTGTAGCAGCTCCTTGCTGCTCCACACAACATAAGAAGAGAGGTGGCCCATCATTTTGAAACTCAAACACCCCTCCTAAGGTCTGCATCCATCCGTCCAGTACATTACAAGCTCAGTGTGCTGTGCTTATGACCACCTCTGTTACAGTGAGGAAGGAGTTCAGGGCACAGTTATAGCATTCTAGTAAGGTGGAGCCACTCGGCACCACTGGCAGAGAGGAACCCATGTGGGAGAAAAGTCGGCCTAGCCAATTCACAAACCGGATGATCACTTCCAGTAGAAGGCAAAAAGTATCCAGGCATTTTCCAATAGCACAGGAAGCAAAGTTCACTACGTCCATATTAGTGTACCCTACAGAAAACAAAAACATTTGTTAAAGTTTGCCATTGAACTAACTTACATTTCAAAACATGTTTATAATGTTATACACCTGTGCAAGATAGCTAGCTAATTAGCAGATTCAACTTCAGTGGACCATATAGGAGCAGCATACAAAACATAGCAAGTTAGATAGCATGCTAGCAGTTATGCTAAGCAGCATAGCTAGCTAACTTTCAAGCTGTGCTACATCAAGTGGCTAGCTAAAGCAGTTATTACTACTTTCCAATTACCTAACATGAACTGAGATGAACAGAAACTAGAAAAAATTACATTGCACAAAAACATCTCTAGTTAGCTAACGTTATGTAGCTAGTCTGCTACTCTTAATGGCAACTCAACCTACTATTTGCTAGCAAGTTAGCAAGTTATGATAAAGGTTTGTTTGTCTAGATATTCAAATTAGTCCCGTGTACCGGGTAGTGCTGCGGCTGACCCCCTTAAATAGCTGCCTTCCCACTACTCCCACCTTGTGTCCTTTTCGAGGCGCTGTAGATCACCGACAAGAAGATTGGAGTGGTCAAATAGCTCATATAACCATGGTTACATATGTAATCTTTGTTATGTAGCACTATATTGGATCACTCCGATATGGTATCACAATACCAGATTAATCGGGGAACTAGGCATGGCCAGACAAGCGCAAAATCCGTAGGACTGAGCTCAGGGCAGTCATGGTTGCTGCGTCCCTCCATCCCCCTCCAGGGAAGTGGAGGCAGCACCCAACACGGCCGTCCCGACCTGGTTGGTGGCAGCAACATTAACGCGATAGTACATAGCAAAAGTCGTAGATGACGCTCAACTGGCCGTGGTGCAAATTTAATCTAGGGGAACTCCTCTGAGCAGGGCCCATGAAGTAGCTACTCCTCCAGTAGAATGCGCCACCACAGCAGACGGCAAAGGCCGGCCAGCCAGCTGATATGCTGTAATAATACTGTCCACAATCCAATGTGAGCGTCTCTGTTTCGATAGGCTCTTCCCCAGAACTCTCTGACCATAACACACAAACAGCTGATCCAACTGTCATATTGTCTTAGTCCGTGTAACGTAAGTCTAGTGGCCTCACCCGGCACAGCACACTTGGGGAAATCCCAGCCCACTCGCAGTCATGGGAGGTGCGTATGCACACAAATTTAAGGGCCGGTTTCTCCATTTCTCAAAAGCATGTCCGCTATCTGGTTCAAGACTCCGGGGATGTGCGCTGCCCGCAGTGAAGCTAAGCGGATCTGAGCCCACAGCAAGAGCTTCCGAGCCATTTTGTGGAGGTGCCGTGATCTCAGTCCCCCCTGGTGATTGATATACAACGCTACCGTGGTGTTGTAGGAATCTGACCAGGACATGTTTCCCCTCCAAGTAGGGCAGGAACTGTTGGAGTGCCAGGCGAACCGCCCTGAGCTCCAGCACATTCATGTGCTTGCCACTCCATGGGGGGCTCCAGCACCCGCTCGCTGCCATGCCTCTGAACACTGCCCCCCAACCCGCTAGCGAGGCATTGGTGCACACTAGCTCCCTGCGGTGGACTCTGTTCAGTATCACTCCCTCCACCAGGAAAAAGTGAGTGCCATTTCAACAGACTCCTCACACATGAGAGCACGACGTATGATTGTTGTTGTTGAACGCTGTCGAACGCCGAACCTGAAACCTGTCGAACGCTGGAACCTGAACTAAAGACCTCGGTTTAAAAGCTGACAGTGTTTTTATATACTTTTATTTTATTTTGAATCCTGCGGCTCTGTTGGGCTAAATTGCTGTGAGCACAGCTATCTGTTCCGGGATCCTGCTAGATTCCGTATAGGGGGAGAGACACGAAAGCCCAGCTAGCCTAGCTGGCTCGGCGGTCTCAAATGGAGGCCGCTATTGAACGTTTCCAATGTTGCAGGAGCTTCATTTACTTTGCTTTGTTCCAGGACAATGTGTACCGTGTTGACTTTCAATGTAGCAACTGCTTGCTTAAGGAGGACTACAGGAGCGAAGTAGCTACTCTTAGTAAGCAGGTAGCAAACCTACATAAGCTACTGGGGAACCCACGCCCACCTACTTTTTTAATTTTTTAAGTTTCGGCGCCGTGTGGGCTCTCCACAGCCCGACTGGCCGGTGCTAGGTAGGGTTCCATCCCTGAAGGGGTCTCCCCTTCCCTGGAGAACGGAGCTGATCTCGACTCAACCAACCAACCATGGAGGTACGTTACTCGCCGTGGAAGTCGAAGAAGGCGTCCTCTGGTAACGGGGGTCTCCATGGAGATGTTGAGCCTGGAACTGACACAGACCAGAAACAGCTTTGCCGCCCTGGATCCAGAGGTTCCCGGCGCCTTCGTCTGTGGTGGCTTCCCAATCAAGATTGGATCCGGAGGTACCTTCGTCTTCGTTCTCGGCTCTGTCTTCCTCTCCGGTGGCTTCTACCTCGGGTTCAAATCCTCGGAGCTCACCAGACTGTGAGGCTGCCTGAGAGACCGGCCCATTCAACATCACCAGCTGTCATCATTTGCAGCTCTATGGTGAGAAATCTCGGTCCCCAAGGCAAAAACCCTGTGCTACCCAGGAGCACGAGTACAGGTACATAACAAGGCTGCTTCCGACTGTTCTACCACAGATGCCGGGAGCTGACACTGTCGTAGTCCATGTGGGGTCAAACGACATCAGGAGGGCTAGCTCGGAACATTTGAAAATTTATTTTAAAGAACTGATTTTAGCATTAAAAGACTCCATTAAAACGGCCAATAATTTCAGGTCCAGTACCATCGTTGGGCTGCGTGTGTGAAAGATTCAGCAGACTGCTGGCATTACACATCTGGCTAAAAGACTACTGTAGCTCTGCTGGAGTCACTTTTATTGATAACTTTGAAACCTTCTGGAAACAGACGATACTCTACAGGAATGACGGAGTCCATCCAAATCATCTTGGCTCCTGGACTCTGTCCACGCACTTCAAGGCTGCGTTGAAACAATGACTGGTAAATGATCCAAGACCAGCTCAGTTAATCCCTACCATTGTGACAGTGAGTCCTCATAATGCTGTATCAAATGTACATGATCTTAGGGGCATTGGCAAACACAATGTAAGCCATTTAATTTATGTACCCCTAATTGCACCGAATACATCTGTTTATCCTACAGCAATTGTAAGCAGTAATCTATAAACCAGAGTTACACTGTTAGCACTGAGGCATGGTGTGCAATAGTAGGAAGACCACTTAGTGCAGGATGAGCTGCGTAATCAGCTCCAATGTAAATAACATGAGTAAGTCTACCTCTGATAAGCTTCCCAGTAAGGCATTAAAAACAATCAAGCAACCCAGAAAAGTGCTAAAAATAGCCCATATCAACATATGTAGCCTAAGAAACGAGGTCCATGAAGTCAATAACTTGCTTGTAACAGATGACATTCATATTCTGACTATCTCTTAAACTCACTTAGATAATACATTTTATGATACAGTGGTAGCAATACATGGTTATAACATCTACCGAAAAGACAGAAATGGCAACGGAGGCGATGTTGCGGTCTATATTCAGAACCACATTCCTGTAAAGCTTAGCTTAAATACTATTGAAGTAATATGGCTACAGGTTCATCTGCCTCGCCTAAAGCCCATTCTTGTGGGAAGCTGTTATAGACCACCAAGTGCTAACAGTCAGTATCTGGATAATATGTGTGAAATGCTTGATAATGTATGTGATATCAACAGAGAAATATATTTTCTGGGTGATTTAAATATTGACTGGCTATCATCAAGCTGCCCACTCAGGAAAAAACCTTAAAATGTAACCAGTGTCTGCAACCTGGATCAGGTTGTCAGTCAACCTAGCAGAGTAGTTACAAACAGCACAGGAATTAAATAATCAACATGTATTGATCACATTTTTACTAACGCTGCAGATATTTGCCTTAAAGCAGTATCCAAATCCATAGAATGTAGTGATCACAATATAATAGCCATATCTAGGAAAACCAAAGTTCCAAAGGCTGTGCCTAATATAGTGTATAAGAGGTCATACAAGAAGTTTTGTAGTGATTCATATGTCGATGATGTAAAGAATATTTGCTTGTCTGTGGTGTGTAATGAGGAGCAACCAGCTGCTGCAATGGACGCATTTATGAAACTACTCATTCTAGTTACTAATAAGCACGCACCCATTAATTAAGAAAATGACTGTAAAAACTGTTAAATCCCCTTGGATTGATGAGAAATTTAAAAATTGTATGGTTGAGAGGGATGAGGCAAAAGGTATGGCAATTAAGTCTGGCAGCCCAGCTGATTGGCAAACGTACTGCAAATTAAGAAATCATGTGACTAAACTAAATAAAAATAAACTACACTATGAAACAAAGATAAATTATATAAAGAATGAGAGTAAAAAGCTTTGGGGCACTTTAAATGACAGGAGCCAACTTGGCTCCTTCATTTATTGATGGCTCATTCATCACAAAGCCCACTGATATTGCAAACTACTTTAATTAATTATTAATTGGCAAGATTAGCAAACTTAAGGATGACATGCCAGCAACAAACACTGACACTACACATCCAAGTATATCGGGGGAAAAAATGAAAGACAAGAATTGTACTTTTGAATTCTGTAAAGTCAGTGTGGAAGAGGTGAAAAAACGTATTTTTGTCTATCGACAATGACAAGCCACCAGGGTCTGAAAATCTAGATGGAAAATTACTGAGGATAATAGCAGACGATATTGCCACTCCTATTTGCCACATCTTCAATTTAAGCCTACTAGAGAGCGTGTGCCTTCAGGCCTGGAGGGAAGTTAAAGTCATTCCGATACCCAAGAATAGTAAAGCCCCCTTTACTGGCTCAAATAGCCGACCAATCAGCCTGACCAACCCTTAGTAAACTTCTGGAGAAAAAAAAATTGGACCAGATACAATGCTATTTTATAGTAAACAAATTGACAACATAATTTCAGCATGCTTATAGGGAAGGACACTCAACAAGCACAGCACTTACACAAATGACTGATGATTGGCTGAGAGAAATTGATGATAAAATGATTGTGGGGGCTGTCTTGTTAGACTTCAGTGCAGTTTTTGACATTATTAATCATAGTCTGCTGCTGGAAAAACATGTGTTATGGCTTTACACCCCCTGCTATAATGTGGATAAAGAGTTACTTGTCAAACAGAACACAGAGGGTGTTCTTTAATGGAAGCCTATCAGATATAATCCAGTTAGAAACAGGAATTCCCCAGGGTAGCTGTTTAGGCCCCTTGCTTTTTTCAATTTTTACTAACGACATGTCACTGACTTTGAGTAAAGCCAGAGTTTCTATGTATGCGGATGACTCGACACTATACACGTCAGCAGTTAGTTTCAGAGTGGGTGGCAAGGAATAAGTTAGCCCTACATATTTCTAAAACTAAAAGCATTGTATTTGGAACAAAACAGTCACTAAATCCTAAACCGCAACTTAATCTTGAAATAAATAATGTGGAAATTGAGCAAGTTGAGATGACTAAACTGCTTGGAGTAACACTAGATTGTAAACTTTCATGGTCAAAACATATTGATGCATTAGTAGCTAAGATGGGGAGAAGTCTGTCCATAATAAAGCAATGCTTTGCCTTTTAATCAACAAGGCAAGACCTACAGGCTGCTTTGGCAGCAGCTAATGGGGATCCATAATAAATACAAATACAATACATGCATTTGTCACTGATAGCTGACGATGTCTGTGTCGTCTCTGGTGTAGATAGTGAGAGAGTTGAACCATCTCTGGAGTGGCCTGAGGGGAAGAAGGCCCAGCGGAATCAACAGAGAAGCCGAGTAACTTCTGGCACTCTAATACGGACACTGCTCATCCAAGCCGGAAACGATCTAGGTAGGCCTGCATCTTCTCCAATCTCACCTGAGGGAGACCTGCTCTCATAAGAGTTGAATTGATCAACATTCCCAGGAAGACCACCGTCTGTGAGGGAGTCAGGTTTCTCTTCTCCCTGTTTAGGGTGAGGCCCAGGTCTTGAATGTGCTTCAAGATTATCCTTGTATCTGCTGAAGCTTGCTCTCTTGATTGAGCAGAAACCAGCCAGTCGTCCAGGTAGTTCAGCACTAGAATGCCCTGGGACATAATAGGCACTAGGACTGCGTTCATGCACTTTGTGAATGTACGTGGCGCCAGTGAGAGGCCAAATGGGAGTACTTTCAATTCGTAAGCCACACCTTCGAAAGGCAAACCGGAGGTACTTCCAGTGATCTCGATGAACAGGAATGTGGAAATACGCATCCTTCAGGTCGAGCATGGTGAACCATTGGCCGCTCGAGACTGCCTGCAACACCCACGCTGGTGAGAGCATCTTGAACTTGAGCTCTAAACATTTGTTGAGGTCCAGGATTGGCCGAAAGCTGCCATCCTTTTTCAGAACTATGAAATACGTGGAGTAGAATCCACTTAGCCGTTCTAGCGGCTCTATCTTCCTGGTTGTGTCCTTGCTCAGGAGTGAGGCTATCTATAACCGGAGCGCCTTTTTCCTCACCCCATCTGCCACCGAGGTGACCCAGATGCCCCTGTAGGACGACGGTTGGCATCGGAATTGGAGTCTGTATCCCCCCAGGACTGTGCCCAGTACCCAGTGAGACTCCACCTGCCTCTCCCAGTTTGCCTTGGGAAGGACGACCGATGCTGACCACCATCACTTCAGGAGGACTGCCGGGGCCCATCCTTCTCAGCCGCGTGCCACTGCTTGTAAGAGTGGTCACAATGCCTGTCCTTGTGCTGTCGGGGTGTAAAACGCCGGTTCCCATTTCCCTGCCCCTGCTGTCTCGGCAGGGAAGGAGGGGGGCCAAGACGTTGCTGGAGCACCCTCGAGCACCCCCTGTCTAAATAAACAAATACCCTACCATCTAACACTATACTCACAAAAATAAATGTATAATAATAATAATAAAAATAACACCACCCTACTCCACTATTTAAATCTGTTAAGTTCTAATTCAGGCGAACAGCCTGAAAGGATAGAAAACCACCACTTAACACACCCTGTAACACTTCTAACGTCTCGCACACCCAAATACCTTTCTGCAGCTGTCACCACAACCTCAATTTTCTGGGACTTACGTTCCATCCCTGCAGTACAGTTGATAACCATTGCTATAAATGCAAAAAATCTAATCTTACTGAAACATATATCACTTGATGGTTTATCCCTCTGTACTGGTACAGATCTACTACTCACCCCACTCCTTTCAGGATCTGTTGGAGGAATTAAATAATTCCTCTAATGTACTCATTAATTAAAATCAATCTGTCTATTTATAAGAATTTGTAAGATACTTATTAACATAAAATAGACAGGATACAGTCTTATTAAAATGAGATAATAGTATTTATTCTCGGAGCACGCTACCATTTGTACATAAACAACAGTTTATATACAAGATATGACGTCATAGGTTACAGAATAATTCTCCTCGTCCTGACCAATATAAAACAGGTTCAAAAGTTCATTCCAACTTCCCAGCGCACACACATGACACACAATATAATCTATTCTCCTGAAGGCTCACTATTTATTACCACTTTAGCAGACAACTCAAGATAATGGAAGACCTAAAAAGTTACTCACTGCCTTAACTAAACATCTCAGGGCTAAGTTGGGTCAGTTCAACCATAGTTTAACGACCCTTTCTGCTTATTTTATAACCCACAACACAAATCTCTTTTCACTAGGCGTGCAGAGTTCAATTAGTTATAGTTTTATCTAAAGCTAGAAATTGTTTTAATTATTTATTAACAAAATTCCTAACAATCCACCCTAAATAACAAAACAATTCATAGCTACATATCAAATACTATATAGAAACATAAATGGTATACAAGAATAAACCAAACCAATACATGTATTTACACTCCATCAACATCAATGACTGTTCTAACCTCCATCAGAATTATAACTCTTCTATTTAGGATTTTCGTTACAATCTTCATTAAAGAAACAGTCTATACATTGAAACATGAAACTGTCTAAATTCTCTAAACGTCAAATACGGTCTCGTCCAATCTCGGTTCCTCATAATTAAAAGATCCGGATTCCTCCACTAGATCCGGGCCCATACATTCATCATTCCACTGGTCAGAGCTTAGAATTGGTCCGTACTTCATCATCTGTTGTGTCATCGATTTCTCCAGAATCCTGGAAATTAGAACTTTCACACACGGAATCAAACCACATCCGCACAAAACTAACACAGTCACACAGGTGAAGGTTGCCCAAAACAGAGTGAACATGACGTATATTCATTTCACAAACACACTTATCAAAAATGAATTAGAGCATTATCCACCCTAGAGTCCCCTGCCAGGGCCTTGGTCACTTGATCCGCCAGGAGCTGTGTCATCGGGGACCAAAGCAACCCCATACACCCCCACCCTTTTCAGCCAGCAACATATCCAAAACGATTCTATTCTATTCTGCCAAGCCATTCATTACATCTCTGGTATAATAGATGAAGCGCTGTTGATTATAATAAATATAATTGATCTAGTCCACATTCTTATTGAGAGTGGACCACTAGAAAATACTTGACTCTAATCCTGCTATGATCTAATTCCTCGCTTTGAATTGGATCTGGGTAAGGGTAAAGAGCATGCCTAACTGCACTAGTGCACAACTACTGGTCCAATTGGTAGGCAGGTTAGGTCACAGCTTCATACCTCCACACTCTAAACCTTTTCATCTGCCAGTCAGGTCCCTCATTGTCTCCTCGGTTGTAACATTCTCAGTCCTATTGCATGTACTGACTTCCCCTACTTCCCATCCGTGTGTTATGTAGCGATCCATAAAATCCTGTCACTGTGAAAGAGAAAATCTGGATGTAATCGGCACCTGGGGACACATATCACAGATCAATGCAACTGTCATAGTTCAGCTTCCTGCCCTCTTGAACCGCTTTATCATACAGGCCATTCCATGGGTGTAGCAATTCCATCAAATGGAAAGGAAATGGTTATGAACTGAGGTTTTGCTGAGGCATGCCTAGCATTATTCTTTCGCCACTGATCTGGCTTTATATTGAATCAATTCTAACCATAGGTTAGAATCCCCATAACAGTTTCCACCTCAATCACTTCCTTAAAATCTTTCATCTGAACCATCCACATCGGCCCTTGGCTCTGGACAACTCTACGGTCAGTATCTGCTTTGTCTGGGGCTCTGCTTGTATTCTGGCTGACTATCATCTGCTCTAACTTCTCGTACTCGGAATGGCACTAGGTTGTCAACTGAAACCCTTACTTTCACTACTCTCCATCTTCTTCCATACTGGGTATGTAGATTTATGTAGCCCTCTCTCATGATGTGAGCTATAACCTGTTTCCATGAACTACACAGGGACTTGCATAGATGTCTTCCACAATGGCTGCTCTTAGTCCTAACTGCCAAAGAGTCAGAGACCCCATTTGGTCTACATAGAACTCCACAGAGACATCCTTCCAATCTCTACTCTAACTTCCTGTCAATCCAGATCAAGTGATCTCTTATGCTTGGTTAATACAAAATCCTCATTCTCTAACTAGCTACCCTCTTTGGCCTTCTCGGGGTTCATGGTGTATCAGGAACACTGCTCCCACGACCAGACAGCTCAGGATGGCCAGCCCACCAATGAAGCCCCACCCTCTCCCAGAGAACACATCATCAGCAAGAGGCCAAGCCATACTTTCACTTCTATGAACACTCACAGCGGGGAAAGGTCGGGTATAAGGGAATCTTCAGTAGGAGTTTAACCCCCGTATCCTGTTGATATCGGTTCTGCTCCTACCCCTGTGATTGTTCGCCAGTGTCAGTGTGACTTACCCTCCTACAATGCGTGACATGCACCCAGGTAGCTCTATCAACTATTCTCACAGCAAAGGCTGTCACCAGGAGTCCTCTGTATGGCCTCCCAACGGGGCTGCTTCCCGTCCTCAGGGACTGGATTGAGTGTATCACCTTCTCCTGTAATTCACCTGTAGTGCATAAAATCTTGGACATACAGGTTTGGTTAAACAAACAACCTTTTCATATGATCAAGAATACTTCTTTCTATTTCTATATCTGCTTGTTTAGCTAGATTTTTTTTAAAATTAGTTTATCATCCAATAGGCCACATCCTATCCTAGACCACAACTTACCCATCCCCCCTTTGTTACCTGGCTCAGCCAGGTAACAACCTTGCCTAACCTAACCAATGACTTAGGTAAAATTAGTAAATTATCCTTATGTCTGACATTATCATGTAGGAACGCCCCTTTCATTCGCCGCATGTCCAATTCTCCCTTGGGCATCCATTCATATCTATCCTTTTCCAATTCTCTGTCAAGTGACTTATCTACTTTAAAAGGTATCTGTGCTGCTTATATATGTTCTTAAATATATATATATTTATTGATTTAAACCGTATCCCTTTTCTCTCCTATCTTATTTCACAGCCTACCTTGCTCATTTCCTGGTCCCCCCTCTCCACTCTGCTCTCAAACCTTCAAGGTCTCAACAGTGCGTGGCAGACCCCTCTGTCTGCCTTTTTCTCATAATAGTCAATAACAACTATGTGTTCCATCCAAATATTAACTAAGTGTCTCACTGTTTTGGCTTTATCTAAAATCATGGATTTAAAAAAAAAAAAACATGTCTTATAGTGTCAATCTCCAAAGTCCTTACATAACCATAATCAACCTATCAATAATCCTAAATCATCACATATGCCATATACCCCTGTCAATTTTAATACTATTTAAATAAAAATCTTCTAATGGCCAAAACAAATGCTAACCATATCAAATCCTTTCTTTACTAATAAGCTCTCTCCCCCAGGAGTCCACTGTAATTTATTTAACAATAACATTGGTTAACCTTAAACTCAGTCTCATAAATAATTAATATATGTTTTACTGTGTGGATACCTTATCCACAGTAAATTACCACTCCTAAGAACTGAAACTTATTTATTTTCATAAATAATTTTAATGCTTATGTATTTTCCTGACCTATTGGCTTAAAATATCTCCTGTCCAAACCTCAATGTATCATATCTTCCCCCATTTATTATTGATGATTTTTTCTGTTGTAATACCAAATCAATAATAGCCAATTCAAAACCTTCATAGCCAATGTTTAAAAACAGGATCCTGAACCACTTCCTCTTTCTCCCTAGAGTTTATTCCTACCTCAATTCCACTTTTTCCTCTGTGGTTCAAACTACAATTATGTTCAAGAGCTATAAACTCCATTATAATTAATTTACCTCAAAACTAGTATCCCAAATGACCACAAATTCATTATCTTCATGGCCCTCCCCTGAAGCTGATCAGACCTCAAGAGACAGCCATGATAAAGGTTAAAGGTTATACCACCCTTGTATAGTCATGTTCCTAGACATTTTAAAAACCCTTTATATAAAAAAAAAACTTAACTTGTATAATTAAAACTCAGAAAATAAAACTCCTAATATTCCAAATGTGAGCGTACCCCTCTAAGATTTCCTCAATGTTTTATGTAATTCATTCAGTCTTCTCTAAATACCTTATTTAGAATACACATACCATTAGACCCACACAACGAACTGTGATAAACACGTACTGTCCCTTTAAAATAAAACAAACTCAGCCTTCGCGGACCTTTCATTGTTCCCCGTAATGAAAACAGATAATGTTAACCATACATCAACTTCTTGTTCAAATTCACTGGTGTAACCTAAATAATCAAACCAAAAATCAATAACCATTAGAACACATTATCACAATGTTTTACGATTCAATTATTTAGATCTCCCTCTCTTATAACCCAGCGAACGCCATCAATCAGTGATCGCCACCTAGCAATTTTGTTGCTAATTTTAGCATCTCCTTAACACTACCCTGACGATATTCAGCTACTTTCAATAATGTATTTGGAACTTTGATCAACTTCTGAAAGGTGACTCAAAGCTATAATGCACGCATTTTTCTTCTAAATGACAGAAAAGATTCCTCTGTTACCCTCAGTCACAACATCATTGCCGTGGCGACAAAAGTGCATTGTGAGTGATGTCAGTAACAGGCATTCAACCTGTGTCTATGCCACAGCGACTTTCAACGAATTGCACAATCATAGTTGACTGATTGTAGCAGCAGTTTTACGGGTTCGATAAACCAAACCCAATTTATCACAAATGTTGGAACTTGTATAGAACTTACAACATCAATCAACATCTCCCAATCCAAATTGTACTTCCAGAAGTACAGAAAAGAGTGGGAGTCTGTCCCTAAACTACTTTCAAATTAATTTGAGTAACGTAAGCGTGTATTCAACGTAATGACGCAGTTTTGCGTTTTCACCATACAATTAATTCTCTCTTCATTATTATTTCAGAATTCATTAGATTTTAGTAACTATCCCTTCCTTGATTCAGCATTTTAATTACGACTATATTCCCAATACATTATTCAAACATATAATTTAGGCAACAGACATCGTCTTGCATCGAAATTCGTTTTGTTATTTTATTTATTTTTATTTTGATAAATCAATCACTCAATTTAACCTAAACAATCCATTAAAATAGTTCAATTTATATCTTATACAAACACTAGCGACCGTATTTTTCTGGACAAACTATATAATTAGTTTAATTACAATCAAAAACTCTGAATTTAGTCAAAGCATTTACCGGGAACCGAACCCGAGACTCTCGCGTTCCAGGCGAGAATTCTACCACTGATCCCCCAAAGCTATGTAAATAACAAAAAATTATCCGCATTTAAACCCACTTTACATTTATCTGTATTCTTAATTACAACACAGAGACTACAAAAATAGCCCTAATTTAAAAGGTACAAGCCTTATTCCAGCTATATTTCCCCCACGCCAAATTAATAGATTAGCAGTCAAACAATAAAATCAACATTTATAGACTAGGAAACAGATCTCGTGCCTTTAAATAAATGTAGATTATGTTTACTCATGCAACATATTTCTAAAACTTTACTACATCACATTAATCACGCACTGAAAATGAGTTTGGTGGAAAACCTTAGGCTTCGTACAAAATTATAAATTAGTCTAGATTTCCTCTTACATTTACAGCCGCTCAAACCTTATTCTGTCCCAGTCCCGTTCTCTCTGTTTCCCCCTCCTGCTGCTCTGTCCTCCAGCACCGCCATCAAGAACTCAACTCTTTTTCTCCCGATAGCCGCGCCTGACCTCCCTCTTAATTAAATTACAATCTTGATGTTTATGTCCTAACCTGTCACAATGTATGCAGGGAATATTACACTCCCAGGCGATATGCCCTAAATTATTGCAATTAAAACATTTTTTCTTTTGACTCACATTACCCACTTTTCTCGACTTATTTTCTTTCTCTACACCGACTATTCCCCCTTCGGCTTCAGCAGACTCCACAATTTTGGGTGGTGGTTGTACCGTTAGTTCCTGCAGCCGTATTCTCACCACTACTATCTCATCAACAGGATTACCTCTGTATATCTGGTCTACTAGAGAAGGACGTAGTATTTGACTCCCACCCCCGCCCACTCGGCTAACTTTTTCATCTGTGGGAGCGGAGTGCAGCGTATCTTGGCTCTCTTTAGATTTCTTTCTGTTCCTACCCTCTACTCTTTTCCTAGCTTCCGAAAGCCAGACTCTAGCCGTGTACAACCCCTGTTTATTCTGCTTCTTCTCATCCTCACCACACTCCTTATGTATCTGTTTGATAAGCAATTCTAGTTTTTCAACATTCAGCCTCCCATCAAATTCATACCGCTTACTCCATTTTGGACAGAATTCTAAGTTCCTCTTATCTTTCAGTTCCATAAAACGCTGGTCTCCCGGGACCTCCTTGGAGGATTTACTACCCATGTTTGATAAATCCTTGCCGTTACTAGTAGTTATGGTATTTATCACCTATCTATGCCTTTCTAATTATTATTATTTTATTTTTTACCTTCTATGTGTGTGTTACCACTTCCTACCGCTCCCACAATCTAGGTGTTTATATTTCTATGTTATGTGCGTTTTACCGTTATAATCTATGTGTAATTTATATGTTTCTCTTCCCTGGAAACTTTATCTATAGCGTTGTTATCGATCGGACATTAGATCTCACTTTCTCCTGTCAGTTATTAGGACACACATCCCTGGTCAAACTCTGGTTGTATTTATCCAATCTCACTTCGCTATTTTAAGTTTCCCTCCCACTTTTTTGGATATTATTTCTTTCAGTATTGAATAGGTTCAGTTATTCCGTTCGCCTAGGATTACCCTGCCTTCTCACCAAGCCTAATTTATCCTCACCTGTTTTAGGTTAAAACTTTAATTTAGGTATGTCTTTTGAATTAATGGCGGTCCTATTTGTACAAAACGACCGTCCTATCTAACAACACTTACTATATCCCACCCTTAATAACCCTCACGGCTTGCAAGGCCCGGATCATTAAGTTCATTATTTTTTTCCTACCAAGGTCTTTTCGGACCTTTACATCCATCTTGTATTTCGGTCATACAAGTAACCCACAATCTGTTTGGAATAGCGAAGCCCCTATTATTGATAAATTCTAAACACGTTTAGAACTTCAAATCAAAGATAACTTACATCATACCCCCCACATTCGAGAATAAAGACTATTTACCGTCGTCTTGCAGACTGGGAAAAGCAATGCCGGTTGGATTCCGTCACCGTCTCTGTCGACCTCAGATATATACCGGCCTGTTTTTTAACCTCAATTCAGAGGCCAGGACTTTAAATAACGGGTCCAGACCCGCCCGTGCACGGTTTTCGGCGTAATATCTTCGAATGACAGAGGCAAAGTTTGGAGATCCGCTCGAAGGACCAATTGTTGGAGGAATTAAATAATTCCTCTAATGTACTCATTAATTAAAATCAATCTGTCTATTTATAAGAATTTGTAAGATACTTATTAACATAAAATAGACAGGATACAGTCTTATTAAAATTAGATAATAGTATTTATTCTCGGAGCACGCTACCATTTGTACATAAACAACAGTTTATATACAAGATATGACGTCATAGGTTACAGAATAATTCTCCTCATCCTGACCAATATAAAACAGGTTCAAAAGTTCATTCCAACTTCCCAGCGCACACACATGACACACAATATAATCTATTCTCCTGAAGGCTCACTATAATTTATTACCACTTTAGCAGACAACTCAAGATAATGGAAGACCTAAAAAGTTACTCACTGCCTTAACTAAACATCTCAGGGCTAAGTTGGGTCAGTTCAACCATAGTTTAACGACCCTTTCTGCTTATTTTATAACCCACAACACAAATCTCTTTTCACTAGGCGTGCAGAGTTCAATTAGTTATAGTTTTATCTAAAGCTAGAAATTGTTTTATTTATTTATTAACAAAATTCCTAACAGGATCCCTCCCCCTTGACCCATCTACCTCTACTTCACTGTCTCAGCATATTACAACTTCCGCACTACTCTAACCCTGGAAACCTCAACCTGTTTCTCTCGCACATTTCTGATCCCCAGCCCCATGGGCACCCCTACAATTAACACATACCACTACTTTCCCCAATGCTACACATTCCTTTGCCTCATGCCCTGCTGCACACGTCTCACACATAGGAACCTCCATCCTACACAATGCTGCCACATGCCCATAAGCTTGACACCTGTAACAACGTAATGTATTTGGCACAAAAACTTGTACAGGATAACTTATATATCCTAACATCGCTTTGTCGGGCAAAGACTCATCATCAAAACTCAAAAGAACAGACAATGACTCTTCTGTTTCACCACTCACACCACCCTGTCTGCGTTGCACCAAACGACGAGCATCACAAACACCGGGAATCTTCCCCATTAGTTGGTCAACTTTTGCATTTACCGCTACCCCAGTAATCACTCCTTTCAATGGCGCCCTTTTCTTGAGAGCAGAACAATTCACATTTCTTGCCCCCATTCGTTTAACCTTTCTAGGACACACGTTCCGCTAGCGGAACCCCCCCCCCCCCAACATTCCGCTGAAAAGGCAACGCGCAATATTCAAAAATATTTTGGGGAAATATGTAACTTTCACACATTAACAAGTCCAATACAGCAAATGAAAGATAAACATCTTGTTAATCTACCCATCATGTCCGATTTTTAAAATGTTTTACAGCGAAAACACAACATATATTTATGTTAGATCACCACCAAATCCAAAAAACACACAGCCATTTTTCCCAGCCAAAGATAGTCACACAAAAGCAGAAATAGAGATAAAATGAATCACTAACCTTTGATAATCTTCATCAGATGACACTCATAGGACATCATGTTACACAATTGTCACGACTTCAGCCGAAGTTGGCTTCCCTGCCTGTTCGGGCGGTGCTCGGCGGTCGTCACCGGCCTACTAGCCGTCACCGATCCCTTTTTCGTTGTCTGTTTGTTTTGTCTTATTAGTTGCACCTGTGTCTATTTGTGTCCATGATGGGCTTCCTTATTTAAAGTACGTTTACCCGCCCTTGTTTTGTGCAGGATTATTCTTGTGTTACGTGTGTGCGTTATTTAGGTGTGTTCGTGTTCTAGACCTGGTACCCTGTGTTTTGGGTGGTCCATTTATTTCCGCGCCCTGTGTTGTGGGCTTGCTTTTGTGCCGTATTAAAGTGCACTTTTCCCTGTGGAACTCTCTGCTCTCTGCGCCTGATTCTTCCTCACACACCTAGTCCCGCGTGATACAATACATTTATGTTTTGTTCGATAATGTGCATATTTATATCCACAAATCTCGGTTTACATTGGCGCCATGTTCAGAAATGCCTCCAAAATATCCGGAGTAATTACAGAGAGCCACGTCAAATAACAGAAATACTCATCATAAACTTTGATGAAAGATACATGTTTTACATATAATTAAAGATACACTGGTTCTTAATGCAACCGCTGTGTCAGATTTTTTAAAAACTGTTACGGGATTTTTGTGTTTAATGACTAAAATATGTATACATTCGACTTAGAATTATAACTCATAAATGTTGAATGTTATGTGTTCCTTGTTAGAAAGAATGGGTTTATCTTCAGACAGGCTAGAATGATGTCTCTACCCAGGGAGGGGAAAGACCTTGGGTTGGTTGTAGATAGTTTAACAGGTGGCAGACAGTAATGGGAACTCGAACTGTATTGCCATTGTATCCGAGAGGAGGTTGGACATTAAAACCTATGACATCATCTTTATTATATAACCTGATGTAAAATGTATTATGAGCAGTACTCTCGAGAATAAACGCTATTGATTGATTGATTTTAAGACTGGTTTCTGTCCATTTAATGCTGCTAATTATCTTACAAATTCTTATTTATGGGCAGAGTGTTTTAATTGAATTGGTTAATAAACAGGAATTAAAATTCCTTTAACAAAAACTTTAGTAAAAAGCACACCATGCAATAATCTGAGACGGCGCTCAGATTTAACAAAATTTCTCTGCCATGTTGGAGTCAACAGAAATACGAAATTACATCATAAATATTCCCTTACCTTTGATTATATTCATCAGAATGCAATGCCAGGAATCCTAGTTCCACAATAAATCGTTGTTTAGTTCGATAATGTCCATTACTTATGTCCAATTAGCAACTTTAGCTAGCATGTGTAGTACACGTGTCCAAACGCTGGCGCAGATGCAGGCAAACGTCGGACGAAAACTTCAAAAAGTTATATTACAAGTCGAATAAACTGGTCAAACTTAGTAGAGAATCAATCTTCAGGATGTTGTTATCATATATATCCAATAACGTTCCAACCGGAGCATTTCTTCATGTCTGTATAAGTAATGGAACACATGGCCATTCCATGACTAGCGTGCATGACCAGGAACTAGAATTCTGCCAGACCACTGACTCAAATAGCTCCCGGCCCCACATCACACTAGAGGCTTCATTCCACGTTCTACTGACTGTTGGCATCTAGTGGAAGGCGTAGGAAGTGCAAACAGATCCATATATTACAGGGAATTGAATAGGCGATGACTTTCACATCGACCCTTCTCAGAATTCTCACTTCCTGTTTGGAAGTTTGCCTGCCATATGAGTTCTGTTATACTCACAGACATAAATCAAACAGTTTTAGAAACTTCAGAGTGTTTTCTATCCAATAGTAATAAAAATATGCATATATTATCATCTGGGACAGAGTAGGAGGGAGTTCACTATGGGCACCAATTCATCCAAAAGTGAAAATGCTGCCCCCTATCCCAAAGAAGTTAACATGGAGCGCCTTCTCCCTCTGACCAGCAGAAACACAAACAATTATCACAAGACCAGTTCTGGTTACCCTCACTGATTCCACAGCACCCAACTCTGTTTTCACCCACCCTGAAAGCACAAATGGATCAGCCAAAAGGCAAGGGTCCAATTTTTCCGAAAACTTCACTCCTACTGTCTCACAGACTCATCTTTATCCTGACCCTCAGTGCAAGCCTCGATCTCTGAGAAATGTACCACACCTACCACCTCTGATACAAGCCTTCATTCACTTCCATTTCCCCTCCTGTCTTCAGCTCACTCTGCTTACACTTTCTACCATTCTTCTTTAACAAACCGCAATGCTTTTCCATTTCAAACAAGCGTGCTCTTTCAACCACCATCCACCGTCTCGCTTCCTTTACCCTCCGTGAGTTTGGGTCCTGCACTGTCTACCAGAAAAACTTCCCCTCCACTTTTCCCCATATTGGAGTGATCCAATATAGTGCTACATAAATGGAAAAAACAAAACCTGTAACACTCCCTTCTTCTTCTTCATTATATTGGTGATCACATAATTTAATGTGCATCCTGCCACCTACCTATGCGAGATGGAAACAGGATTCTCAAAAAAACGGAACTACCAAATAAGGACTAAATCAAACAACTTTTCTGTTAAAAATAAATAAAACAGATCTGATCCCTACACAGGCTCAAGGGGAACCTGGGAGGGCGGGTCTTCCGGTGCCAGTACCCTTTGCAAGTCTTCCAATGTAAAATCCTTGAGTCCCAAAAACGTTTCTGCTGCAGTCACAATAATGTCCACTTTCTTCGACTTCTTCGAGACTTGTGCTGTACAGTTTATATCTGTGGCAATGAACACAACAAAATATCATCTCTTCACTAGCATCACTTGTTTTCTCAATTATTTTGATCGCCTCCACATAGGAGATTCGATTGACTGCTCTAACTTTTGCCACCTCAATTTCCTTCACCCTTAAAGGGCACTCCAGGAACTCAGGATCATGATCCCCACCACAATTACAACACCGTCATCCTTCAACACACCATTCTTCAGTATACTCTGTACGTCTGCACACACTGAAACATGGCCAAATCCTTTACAATTCTTACACTGCAGTTTGTCTACAAAAACTCTTACGGCGTATCTTACATAATCAAGCTTCACATGCGTAGGTATTTGCTCTTTATCAACAGACTTTCTTTTTCTCCATTCACCCAGCGGGTCAGACACTGGGAGCCAACCACACCAGGAATTCACCCCTAAAATGACTCCTTTGACGGGTGCTCTACTGTCCCGCCCTGACCATAGAGAGCCTTTTTATTCTCTATTTTGGTTAGGTCGGGGTGTGACTAGGGTGGGTAATCTAGGTAGTTTATTTCTATGTTGGCCTGGTATGGTTCCCAATCAGAGGCAGCTGTTTTTCGTTGTCTCTGATTGGGGATCATATTTAGGCAGCCATTTCCCCACTGGGTTTTGTGGGATCTTGTTTATGTGTAGTTGCATGTGAGCACTTAATTTACTTCACGTTTCGTTCGTTCTTTATTGTTTTTGTGCGTTTCATTCAATAAACATGTGGAACCTATATCACTCTGCGCTTTGGTCCGAATGTTATTAAGACGATCGTGACATCTACTCCAAAGTTCAAAACACAAAACTTCTGTTGACGGATTCTTTTGAGGCCAACTGCAATCTTCCTCTGCTCTTCAGATATACAATTAATCAAAATAAGACCACTCCTGGTCACTCTGACAAACTCCACTTTTCCAAGCGCATACTTCACCATTTCCAACACCTCAAACGGGTTTCCCACATATGCATCCAGAAGGCGAGGTCAGTACAGGTGCATCAAAACTGGGACGGAGAGACTGAAAAACAGCTTCTGTCTTAAGGCCATCAGACTGTTAAATAGCCATCACTAGCACAATAGAGGCTGCTGCCCTATATACATACACTTGAAATCACTGGCCACTTTAATAATGGAATACTAGTCACTTTAATAATGTTTACATATTTTGCATTACTCATCTCAAATGTATATACTGTATTCTATCCTATTCTACTGTATCTTAGTCTATGCCGCTCTGACATTGCTCGTCTACATATGTATAGATTCTTAATTCCATTCCTTTACTGTAGATTGTGTGTATTGTTAGATATTACTTGTTAGATATTACTGCACTGTTGGAGCTAGAAATAAGCTAAACACGTGTATATGACAAATAACATTTGATTTTATTTACTCAACAAACGCATCCCAACAAGAAGCGATTCACTATCATTTACACACGTATCCGCCACTCCAATTTTAGACAATTTCCTTTTTGTTCCAGTTTTCGATATTACTGTTGTCCATTCAGAACATTCGTCTTCACCAAATTAACTTGACGCGCTGCTTAATTCGAGCTCAGAGTCCACTTCCGCCAACGTCCGGTGTTGTCTGGCCATATGATCTTCACAGGCGCTTCCTCACCTGTAACACTCCCATCTCAAAGACGTCATTTTAGCCAGCAATATACAGTAAACATGACCAACCAGATAGGCTTCTCAAAATCGACTCTTCCTATTTAAACAAAATAATCGAGCTCAGATATTGTGATGGTGACTGCTTCAACTTTGATTGCTGTGAAATAAATAAGAATGTAAAATAAAAAAATATAATAAAAAAATATATATATTCTGTTAAAATGTAATTATTAGTTAGAAGCTAGTTTATCACCAATCATAGTTATCTCATACTCTTAATCATATCATTTTTTCCCTCATGCTGCCATGTCCATATTATCCTGTTTTTGCATTGGCATATTGAGGGCTGTTACATTTCCTTTTAGCATTTATTTAAATTGTCTCCTCCTGGTGTTACCTGGCTAGACATTGGCCAACCTTCTCTTTTAAGCAAAACTGTGAGATATTGCACAGTTATGTCACCCTCTAGCATTCTGTGCTTTAAGAGACAATAAGTAATTTGATATACTGTATGTAATGTATTCACTTACTTACCCAGCAACACCATTCAAGTGGTAACACCATTAGCAATTGTACTGTAGGATATCCCAAATGTCAAGCCATAAACTCACTCATCAATACACTAATGACAATAGAATGAGAAAATGTATCTTGGGCAGAATGTTGAATTAAATTGGTGTTAGGTTCCCATTGTTTTTAGAGTTGTTACCTGTAGGGTAGAGTGGGGTAAGTTGAACCCAAGGGGTAAGCTAAGTTGAGCTACTCTTGTTTCTTGGAAACCATACACAAAAATGCATAATTTTACAAAATATTTAGGAAGAGGCCATCATTTCATGGAGTATGTGAAGGAAGAAACCACATAGAAGTGGTAAGCAAGTTAGACCCAAAACACAGATTTTTAAGATTGTTCTATACATCAGTTGGTCTCTATAAGCTTCAATACGTGGTCCTAAACCTAGCTGTGTGGTCTTATATAGTCAAAATGTTTGCCTTGGGGTAAGTTGAGCCAATAGCCATGGGGTAGGTTGAGCCAATAGCCATGGGGTAAGTTAAGCCAATGGCAAGTTGAGCAAATTGAAGTGTTTTCATCCCAGGCATAATGCAAGGAAGGCATTATCACTAGCAGTGGTGTAAAGTACTTAAGTAAAAAATACTTTAAAGTACTACTTAAGTAGTTTTTTGGGGTATCTGTACTTTACTTGAATATTTATATTTTTGCCTACTTTTACTTCACTACATTCCCAAAGAAAATAATGTACTTTTTACTCCATACATTTTCCTTGATACCCAAAAGTTCTCATTACCTTTTGACAGGAAAATTGTCCAATTCACACACTTATCAAGAGAACATCCCTGGTCATCCCTACTGCCTCTGATCTGGCTGATTCACTAAACACAAATGCTTCATTTGTAAACTATGTCTGAGTGTTGGGTTGTGCCCTTAGCTATCCGCCAATAAATTTAAAAAATAATAATAATTCTGTCTGGTTTGCTTAATATAAGAAATTTGAAAGGGTTTATACTTTTACTTTTGATACTTAAGTACATTTTAGCAATTCCATTTACTTTTGATACTTGTGTATATTTAAAACCAAATACTTTTAGACTTCTACTCATGTAGTATTTTTCTGGGTGACTTTCACTTTTACTTGAGTCATTTTCTATTAAGGTATCTTTACTTTTACTCAAGTATGACAATTGAGTACTTTTTCCACCACTGATTGCTGGGATATGAGGGAACAACAGGACCTGGCCTATGTTAAAAGTGTATAAAAAAAAAACGTTTTTTAGATGTTAAGCCTGTGTTCAAAGGCCTCCCGAGTGGCGCAGTGGTCTAAGGCACTGCATCGCAGTGCTAACTGTGCCACCAAAGATCCTGGTTCCGCCATGGCGCGGCATACAATTGTCCCAGCGTCGTCCGGGTTAGGGGAGGGTTTGGCTGGCCGGGATGTTCTTGTCCTATTGCGCTCTAGCAACTCCTGTGGCGGGCCGGGCGCATACACGCTGACACGGTCGCCAGGTGTACCGTGTTTCCTCCGACACATTGGTGCGGCTGGCTTCCGGGTTAAGCAGGCATTGTGTCAAGAAGCAGTGTGGCTTGGCTGGGTTGTGTTTTGGAGGACACATGGCTCTCGACCTTCGCCTCTCCCGAGTCCATATGAGAGTTGCAACGATGGGACAAGACTGTAACTACCAATTGGATACCACGAAATTGGGGAGAAAAAGGGATAAAAAAAATATTATTAAAAGACAGAGTTTTTTCGAAATAAAGGTAAACATGGTTTTAAAAAGTTTGGTAATATTTAATTCAGTGCAGAAAAAGAGACCACTTTTTTTGGACAAGCTGTGCTTTACAAACTGTAATGGTTACATGAATTCTGATTTAATTCCAGGGATACACAACATACTAAAATATATGTAGATATAGTATTGATTCTAACAAAGATATTTCCCTTTATGGAGTGATAAAATGGTAGTGCTATGAGCTATAGCCTAGATGCTAGAATGTGTAGTTCATTATGATACAATGACTGAGGTTAAAACGCAGTCAGCTTTAATTTGAGGGTTTGTTTATCCATCTCGGGTGAACCGTTTAGAAATTACAGCACTTTTATATGTAGTCCCCCCATTTTAGAGAACCAAAAGTTTTGGGACAAATTCACTTATGTTTATTAAAGTAGTCAAAAGTTTAGTATTTGGTCCCATATTCCAAGCACGCAATGATTGCATCAAGCTTGTTCATTTTCTGTTTGCTTTGGTTGTGTTTCAGATTATTTTGTGCCCAATAGAAATGAATGGTAAATAGTGTATTGTGTCATTTTGGAGTCACTTTTATTGTAAATAAGAATAGAATATGTTTCTAAACACTTCTACATTAATGTGGATGCTACAATAATTACGGATAGTCCTGAATTACTTGTGAATAATGATAAGTGAGAAAGTTACGCACAAATATCATACCCCCAAGACATGCTTACCTCTTGCCCATTACAATAACAGGGGAGGTTAGAATTGTTTGGGAGGTATGATATTTATGCCTCTAACTTTCTCACTCATCATTCTTTACAATTCATTCAGGATTATCCGTAATCATGGTAGCATCCATATTAATTTGTCCCAATACTTTTTGTCCCCTAAAATGGGGGGATTATGTACAAAACGTGCCGGAATTTCTAAACGGTTCACCTGATATGGATGAAAATACCCTAAAATTAAAGCTGACAGTCTGCACTTTAATCTCATAGTTATTGTATAATTTCAAAGGGCTGGAGTACAAAGCCAAAACAACAAAAAATGTGTTCCTGTCCCAATACTTTTGGAGCTCACTGTATGGTATTATTTCCTTCAGATGCCTCTCATACATCAGAGCTGGTGTATAGTGCATGACAGATTGTCAAGGAATAATTTTAATCACCAAGGGGAATTCAATGATGTTATCAAAGTATTACTTAATGATAGCTCGCTAAAATTGTAGACAAATACAGAACTCATGATTACCATTAAAAACAGTATGTATGTGCATGGCAATTATATGTATGGCAGCTATTCATTAACACATATCTATTATCCTAGTCCATGTTGAGAGAGACTACGGCATGCTTTTGCTAATGGACGTCTTGTATCTCATTATGAGTCAATATCAGCACCAATGTTAGCAATTTGTGATTTATTTCAGTTGCAAACATGCCTTGAGGACGGTCATATGGTAGTGCCAAAAAAAAAATCCCCTATTAGACTGCTTAATGCTCCTCTCCACCCCCATCCTGTCTGCTCTGGAACCGCAGTCAACCGTGGCCCTTATCAAATCATCACACAGCCTGAATATATGGCTTCTGTGGAGGGGTGAAAAACATCAGTCATGTTCCTTCATCCCAGCTGTGTGTGCATAATGGTGTCTTGGAAGAGAGAGCTATTTTGCACCCACCACTGTGCTTTCCCCACCATTTGTATCATTCTACTTGGCTTTCCAAAAATATGTGGTAGTGTACAGACTCAAACAAGCCAGTCAACCAAATGCTTCCATTTGGAGTACAGGATATGGTGTTACCCTCTTCAAACGACTTCAACCATACATCAAGCCCTCTTGCTCTTTAAGTGACATCATGGTATTCCATGGATGAGCCTCCAGGTTAACATATAGGTAACAATATCCACAGTTAAAGAATCTGTTACTCAATATCTGCACTGAGTTTCTGTTATGCTTCTCTTATGACCATAATTACTCTGCAACAATATGTTATTAATATTTGGCCTTTAAGATTTGCACATTTTTATCAATTAAGAACCACATTAACATCAATAAGTTCTAGCCCTCTGGCATAGATATTCACATAATGAAAGACAACTATTTGTTTAACCAGATTACTGGTGATAGCAGTGTCTGATAAAGTAAATCCATAAAGCTCAAACAAGCTTATATTTAAACCTTGGCGGGTAAGACATTTAATAGGGTTTTTCTGTCAAGCAGAACTCTTCCCGTTAATAGTCTTTTGTTATTTTCCAGACCTTTTTCAGACAGCTGCACTAGCTCACTCTCTTAAGTTCTCACTCCTCTCCTCTTTTCTTGTTCTTGCCCATCTTATCACAGCTGCTGCTCTCCTTCAAGCCCACTGTGGAAAAATGGCATCAGACATCAACCGAATAAGCCCCCTTCTCCTGCCAACTAGGACCTTCACCGCTGTTCTCATCACTAAACACTCCTCATATACCCACCCCTATCCACCCACACCAGGCCTTCGGAGCATTCAACACTTGTCCTCACTAATAGCACAATTGGATGCCTTCACTGTCTCACCCTAAAATTGTTGTTCATGTTTAAGATGTGCTGAGAACAGGAAGGCTTTGGAAGACTCTGCTGGTGGAAGTGCACTGTCTGTATCCTGATGTTTGATATTGTAGCAAATTCGGGGAGTAGCCCCGACCGGGACTCAAACCCAACCAAATATTTTATAACTAACCCAAGATGCACCACAGCCTGTCGTTTCCATTGGGAGCAAATTAAGCATAGTGGGCAGAAGTTCGTGTGAGGTCAGAACATAGAGATTGTAGAGGAATACAAGTATCTGGGTGTCCTCTTGGACAATAAACTTCAGTGGAGTAAATGTACAGACCTGATCTACAAAAAGAGTCAACAGAGACTGTACTTTTATAAAAACCTGGCATCTTTTAATGTTAATTGTACTATACTGACTCTGTTTTACAAATCTTTCATTGATAGTATTTAAACTTTTTGTATTGTTTGTTGGTTTGGCATTGCCACTGTCAGCCAGAGAAATATGCTGAGAAGGATTATCACCACAGCAAGCAAGGTACTTGGAGTCAAACAGACAAGCCTGGATGAGATCTTTAAGGTCAGGGCCCTCCGCAAGGCCCACAAAATAATTTTAGACCCAAGCCACCCCCTGTACCTGGACTTTGAGCTACTCCCCTCTGGGCGCAGGTATAGGGCACCCCTCGGCAGGAAAAACAGAACTAGACAATAATTTGTGCCAGGTGTGATATCCCTCCTAAATAGCTCGGGCTAATGTTCCTATCGACCCAGTAAGGCCAGCAGGCCAGTCTCTTTTTATTGGTATGTAACTGTTATGAAACTTGTACATGACATTGCAACAACATTTCCCCATGGGGACAATAAAGTCAGTAAGGTAAAGTATGTGAAGTGCGTGTGTGTAATAACTAAATTCGCCCTTGCACTCTTTCTAAACAATGCAATTGTTTTAAAACGGTAAAATCTACAAAACTTAGTCCACTCTGTTCGTAGCAGATTCTTGTTTTGGGAACAGAAAACCGTATTGAGATGAAATGTTTCATTGATGAGAAAATTTGCAGAATGTCGGCCCAGTTCCATCTTGCTTCATACTCTCCCACTGCCAACCACTGGGCTTCCTCTCTTCACCATTTGGTGGTGAATGGAAATTTAAACCGGATGCTTCAGATTTAAATATCTGGTGAAACATCTGGCTCCTTGTTCTATCTGTGCCTTAACCGTTACGCCAAGAGGTCTGAACCTCTTGACGATGTCACTAGTTTAAGGTCACTACTTTACACCCTTTTTTTTGATCCCCACGCTTCTCTATGCCAAGTCCCTCAAGGGCGCCATCCCGCTTCTGCCACCAATGTAGTGAATTCGAGGTCCAGTGATTTTTCAAGCCAACACCTTAACTGTTAGCCCTTGACGAGGTCGCTAGGTGTTGGGTTAAGGTCGCTACAATAAAAACCCTTTCAATTTACCAAAGAGGACAGATAATTGACATTCATAGATTGGTCAGTAGATTAATGACAATGGGACAGACATTATAGAATGGGGAAATGAAATAGCACAATCAACTTATTGTTGAGATGACAAGTGTTTTTTCCCATATAGCCAAGGACACACAGAACAACATTGCCTATAGTTTATTCAGGCTATATGAAATCCTGATCACCTAAATAGAACAAGACTTCAGTATGTAACTGAACTAATGAATAGCATTCATATTTTCTGGCACTCTCACAATTTCAAAGGTTGAGGTTTTCGACCTGTGAAAGTCCCCTTTACAAGAACAGCTGATGCTCATAGGCCATGCTTGGGGGTGAAATCTGCTGAATTGGCTGCCCTTGTCTGGGTCTGTGTGTGAGGATAGGGACCTTGTCTGGGTCTGTGTGTGAGGATAGGGACCTTGTCTGGGTCTGTGTGTGAGGATAGGGACCTTGTCTGGGTCTGTGTGTGAGGATAGGGACCTTGTCACAGGTCTGTCAAAGAATCCTGGAGGCTGACCTGAAGCATAGGCTACAACCATTAAATTTACACCCTAGTTCTGAACCGAAAATATTACAAGAACAATTGAACACAACATGTGCACAACTTAGAACAAAGTGTTAGTCTTTAACAGCTTTATCAAGAGGAAGGGATAAATAATGTATATCTAAATCAAAAGTAGGATACGTTTTTTTAAATCCAAGAGTAGCCCCTGGTTTATATTAGTATGGCCATTCAAGGAAGCTTTTGATAAGGAACCTATGTGGTTGTGGAAAATGTAGAACCACAGCTTAAAAAAGCATATTCCGACTTATCATTCCGTCCTGAGCTGAATTTCTATTAGCTATTAGACTCTTACCCTCAATATAATGGGAACAGAAAAATGACAAGAGACAGTTCTAGGAAGTGGTATAATATGATCACAGAGAAATTAATGTAAAGTGTCTCGCCTTCTAGCGATGATTAAGAGGTGCCCTGATCCCATTTTAAAAGAATGCACTATATTTGGCTCCAAGTGGCCACCTGGGTGCCTCTTTGGCCCCACCCTTGTCCTTTACCCAGCCCAGTATTGTGCCTAGGATTCAGCCTAGGTCCCACCCCCTGTGTTCACCCAACCAACCAGAACTGGATGTGTCTGAGCTAAGGTACTCCATGGTGATTCATTAGTTAATTATGGCATATTGTGGGGTCACCATGGCAACGGCTGCTATAAGGAGTCAGCGTAGATGTTAGAGTCCCCTTCAGCACAAGACATGTCATTGTAACTGAGCAATGTGGAGACTAGCACCAGTCCCCAAGCACCCCTCCCCCAAACCCCTCAGAGAACCCCTTTCTACTTACACACACACCAAGTGCAGATCAGACAATTTCTCAATGATTCAAAAGGCCTCCTCAGCTAGACCTGGCAATGATCATTACAAACATGTCATGGACTCAAACTCAATTGCAATGAGCCAACTTCTAGATTAGAGCTGTTTAGCCCCTGGCACAATCTTGGACATGTTTCTGAATTCCCCTCCATTAACGATAAGCAGTATTGTCAAAGCTTCCTTCTGGAGAGAATACTCCACTAGCTAAAAAGCATCTTCTGACAATGTGGATTCACTTTGATCTTTTAATGTGCACTATGCCTCATGTTCTTGAACAATGGTGTCTTAACGCAGTACTTTTGATGACTAGTCATGTGAATAAACTATTAAATAAGTACTGATTTGTAATTTACTTTAACCCCTAATCACGATCCTTGAAATGTCATACTGTGGCATGAATATTTAGCTGCTTAACTCACTCAGACATTTAACATGATTTTCACTGGATGAATTCAGATTTTGGTTGAATAAGCTACAGGAAAACTAGCCAGAAAGAATTGAGTATCCTCAAGAGGGCATACATAATGTTTGTTACCATTGAGATCAAACTCAATCTACCCACTGAGTCTCACACATTAGTGAAATGCCACAACTGAGATGAGTGAAATGTGTGATACCCTGAGGTGAATTTCTGTCCCAACGCAGACACTTACATGGGGACCAGAACCATACAGATCCAGCTAATGACATACATGACTGACTTTGTTAATATTCCTTCAAAGGCAGAACAACGAGAGGTCAAGGTCACTTTTTGTACCCTATGACCTATAATTAAGGTAATAGGAACCCAAAACCTTCACTATGACCTTCAGAAATAACCTTAGACTATCTGAACAGGGAGGAAAAAGGACCTTGATATTGTCCTCAGCTCTTGCATGTCATCTTCGCTTTTGGCTCTGGCGAGTCTGACACCCCTGTGGACACACACTCGGTTCCCAATCTGTGTAACCAGACCTGCCAGTGCAAGCTACCACTCCCGGCAACAAGGAGGAGAAAACTCAGGCTAATCACGTTAGCTCTGTATCACTAGCTTATACCAGCCGCCTCACATTGAATATCTTGAAACAAAAACCTGTGCCATATTGGGTTAGGTGCTCCGCCCTAACTGGTGTTGTGGTGAATTTGTTGTAAGAACTGATCTGGAACTATCTACAGTCTACATCTTGCTGTGTTGTCTTTACAAGCAGTTTTGTTGTCTTGTGAGTGCTGTGGTTTGGTAATTGTTTTACAGTGGTGCCGAATTTTAACAGCAAGGCAATGAGGGAACCAAAGAGTAATAAGAAAAAGATTGGAGGTGTAAAATATGTATGCTACTATTATATTTTAATTTAAATGTACACCAAATGCAGCCACAGCCCATCACTAATTAATGAATTTGCCATCAAATCAATCAACCCAGTAGAAAGTGAAAATCCAACAATATAGGTTTTTTAAATGTTTTTTTTTAAAGAACAAGCACGTTAGGGTTCTCACACTCACACAGTCATAGATATCATCACACCAGCATTCCCTAGCGACAGAACGCCTCCAGTTTTGGTGTAAGACTACTATCCAGGTGGGATCTGCAGGTGCCTGTGGCCATGGAGGTGGTTTTTGTCAGGAGAAGAATACACATTCCTGATGCTGCATCGTTACCATGAGTAAGCCCATACAGTGGGGGGTCTTATTCAACCAGACAGACACCAACCACCAAAATCAAACATTGTAGGAGAGAAGATCCCTGTACTGATTGCAGGTTTTGTCAGGAGAGAAGCGCCTTTAACTTGACTTTGATCCCCGCAGCTCTTCTCCCGTAATTCTCCATTCACTATTTCTCATGATTGTTTTGGATGGTGTGTGAAACAAATAACTTTGTTAGGGATTTTCATGGTGACTGACTGCAATCAGTAAGTAATCAAAGCGAGTGAGATGGGGGGGAAGCCTTGTATTCTGTGATCTTAATGATGGGGAGTTCTGTGCAGGCAGCTATGGAAACCAGTCACACCTCAGGCAGTGTTTCCCCTAGGATTTATTTTCAGCAGCGGTGGCAAAGTTACAGGGTGGGGGCTTTGGTAGTGGGCGTGGCCAAGTGCACAGTTTTAGAGGCCTTCCTCTTGGCTGCAGAGTCAAAATGTTGCTGTTTTAAAGAAAATTTCCTGCAATTCTATAAATTTTGCCTTGGCTATTTTAGAGCTTGGAATAAAGGCACTACACTGTGCTTGTGCACGTGACATTAAAACTTTTAACTTTAAACATGTTACAGTTTTAAAGCTTATTTCCTGCAATTCTACACATTTGTCATGGGGCTGTGAGAAAAATTGGAGTTTCAAAGCTAATTAACAGCAATTCGACACATTTTGCCATGGGCTGAGAGAATTTTCCATTTTAAAGCTTATTTCCTGCAATTATACACATTTTGCCATGGCTTATGCCTTGTTCTTATGCTATCGGAGTGACCCAAACATAACAAAATCAATGGGGACCCCATGCCATAAAATTTTTGGAATTTCAGATTCTCTCTGACTAGTTTTTATTTTGGTCATTGTTAGTTCTGAAAGATGATCTTATTAAATCATGTATTTCTCCATTATATTTTTTTACATACTTTAAATCTGGTTTTAGTCATTTAAGTTTACACTGAAAAAGTTTTGTTTTCCCCTCCTGAAAGTCCCCCCCCCCCCCCCCCCCCAAAAAAAAAAAGAATTGTTGTAGTGGCAGCCACGATTTAGCAGCGGCATATAGGGGCCTCAGGGCTACTCCTAATCCTCTGTTGGTTCATCTCTCCCTCATGTCCTCCACATCATCAGCACCTGACCTCACCCCAGTAAGCCCAACGGGAGGGGATTCATCATATGATACTAGGGTGAGGAATAGAGATATCATGTGTTTTGTGAATGTGCTGATTAGTCATAACGGTCATCATTCTGGTATTTGCAGAATATGCATTACATTAATCTAGCAAGATAATGACTTTTTGTTAACCATTCTACAAAAATATGTCCAAGAAACAGAAAAGCACAAATACTGTGTGTTGTTGACTGAGTTTCAACCTCTTGTTAACCTGTCTGTTTCAGACTAAATAATTCATTGATATGAGGTATCGGTCCAGCTGTACTTTTGAACCCCATTTTAATGAAGTGACAACTTGCTTTGTCACAGTGATCTTGACTTGTTCATGAAACACTTGTAGTTGAGTCTACAAAAGTCATGCTTGTTTTTCCAGACCACAATCATTCTGGAAAAGTCAACTTGGAGACTTAACGAGAGTGTGCAGATCATCTGAACTGGCACCTGTCTCCTGGTAAAGTAATTTGTGTGTGTGTTAATGGTGTTTGACCATTAAATCTTACTGTCACCCCCATCTCTCCCCTCTCTGTTTGCTCTCCGGTGACACAACAGTGTGAGAGACAGATGGGAAACTCTGATACAAATCAAATGTTATTTGTCACATGCTTTGTAAACAACAGGTGTAGACTAACAGTGAAATGCTTAATTACTTATAACAGGGAGAGAGAAAGAGAGACAGAGCAAGAGCGAAAGGTACAATCAATTTGAGATAGAAAATGAAATGTAAGCATGGAATCGTCTTTTTCTGCCTTCTCTCTATCACATAGAAAATAAAGGATTTTGGGCTCTGCGTCCACGTCAATGGCATTTTCTCATTTGCTTCAGACTTGCCTTCTCTGCTCTATAATCTGGACTTTACTGTACCTCGGCCTCAAGGGACTGTGCTACATGCTGCCTTTGTGACCTTCTTTCTAAATCCACTGGACCAGATTTAGCGCACTTGCAGGGGTGGTAGCAATGTAAATTCCTACTGTGTACAGTGATGACTGTTTGTACCCGCAGGTGAACAAACACACCCACATGGGGTAACGCATGCGGAGTGTGTGATGGATGTAGGTGACCTTAACTACACTGACAGTGTGGTACCTGTACCATTTTGTAAGCAGAAATTCTTTAGTAAAATATTAACACTAATTGTTCACCATTGTTTCTGATGTGGTCCTTGTTATATTTAGAAGTCTAAATATACCACCATTGAGGAGATTGAATGTTTAATTCACCAAAAAGAAAACATATTGCCGAACCAGATATCCTGCACAACCTAAAATAATGTAAAAACAGAACATATGTGTCCTGTTACATCTATTGCTCAACATAGCTCTATAACTGCCACTGTTCTTCATGTCTGCCCTATGGGTTGATCTTCCATCCATTTGTAACCCTATATCCCCCTGCACTGTGTCCCAGGCCCGGTTAGTGTATGGAGGGGGATCCGACCCTGCAGGACAGTTGGAGTGGCAGCCTCGCTCTGGAGCCCCTCTTTGCTGCAGCTGTTAGCGGAGGTGACAGTCAAGTGATGAAAACAGCCGAGGTCATTAACGACCTGCAAGCTAAGATGCCCCGGAGAAGCCCTTTTTCTAGGGTTGAGAGTTGGGGCCACTACTGTGTTTACAAGGGCCCATTAAAAAATATATATTATTTACATTGACGGCCTACTCCGGCCAAACTCCGACGACATTGGGCCAATTGTGCGCCGCCATATGGGACTCCTAATCACGGCTTCTAATCACGGACTCCTAATTTACAGTAGGCTATTTCTTTACCTATAGAGAACAAAGGGTCATGTTAATAGGATAGAATGTTAATTCCTTGTTCAAATCCTTTTATGTCATGGCATTACCTTATTGGATTATTACATTAGCTGATGATATTCATGCTATATCCTCATAGAAATTGTTTAGGGTTAATATGCACAATAAATCATATTTTCTCATTTCATTTATCAGTCCTAGTTCATGATACAGCCACCCTATAGTGAATGTAACCAATGTGAATTGGCTAGCTAGTTAGCGGGGTGGGTAACGATGCTTTGAGGGTGGCTGTTGTCTATGTGTGCAGAGAGTCCCTGGTTCGAGCCCAGGGCGAGGAGAGGGACGAAAGCTATACTGTTACATACATAAAGATAGCCAAATGAGATACCATGTTGGCCAAGAGGTGTTATTCCAGGCATGATGTAAACTTACCATCCGTAATAGATACATTTTCTTTCTTCCAAGAAAAATACTCGTGTTTCTCACTAAATACAAAAGGAAATGGGGAAGGAATTTGGAAATCCAAAATGTTCTCCTACAGACAGTACAATAGAGTAGACGACAGACCTTTTTCTGCAACTCCACGCCCTCACCCCTCCCTCCCTCGCTTTCCTTCCCTACAGTCCAGACTGGCTCGCGCTCTCCTTGTGCGAGAAAATCAACTAGTTTCATTCTAAGGACTGGATAAGACGAGAGGAACAGCATGTCTTTTCCAAAGAACTCGTTCATATTGTTGTTTGTTCTTATTTGTTCCCTCAGTTTGAATGGTAAGTAAGACAAATACAGCAATTGTACTTTGTTTTTGATATTAGGAAACTTTTCTCGAGGGTTTGACAAATGTTTACAACGGTGAGAGTTTGAATGCACTTCGGCATGCATCCCGACTGAGTGAGTGATGTATGCTGTAGCAGCCCAACGTGGCTTTCGATATTAGGCTGTTTCGAATGTAAAGTTTCATTTATTTCAACACATAGATTTGAGACTTTTTGCGAAGCCTTGGACAGTAATTAAGCCATAATACACACTTTGAGGCAAGATTTTGTAGCGTATTTCCAGATTCGGAGAAGCAAGTGCCAGTATGCAAATATTGAAACGTGAACGGTTGGAGCATACCCTGAGTGAACAACGTATTATGAACACCTGCTCTTTCTATGACATAGACTGACCAGGTGAATCCAGGGCAAAGCTATGATCCCTTATTGATGTCACTTGTTAAATCCACTTCAATCAGTGTAGATGAAGGGGAGGAGACATGTTAAATAATGAGTTTTAAGCCTTGAGACAATTGAGACATGGGTTGTGTATGTGTGCCATTCAGAAGGTGAATGGGTAAGACAAAAGATGTAAGTGCCTTTGAACGGGGAATGGTACTAGGTGCCATACGCACTGGTTTGAGTGTGTCAAGAACTGCAACGCTGCTGGGTTTTTCACGCTCAACAGTTTCCCGGTGTGTATCAAGAATGGTCCACCACCTAAAGGACATCCAGCCAACTTGACACAACTGTGGGAAGCATTGGAGTCAGCATGGGCCAGCATCCATGTGGAACGCTTTCGATACCTTGTAGAGTCCATGGCCCGATGAATTGAGGATGTTACAAGGGCAAAGGGGGGTGCAACTCATTATTTGGAAGTTGTTTTGGGGAAATTAAAAAGCGTCCATATTTCCAAAGGAGTAAAAACCTGCCATAGACAGAGTTAACTGAACATTTTATTGACGTCTCAATTTTAAAATGGTAATTTAAGTAGCCTATTCATTAGGTATAGGCTAAGATTTTAATTACCGTTGCTAAATTGGTACCTTGGCGAGTGTGACTATGAAATCACGTTGCCAATTATCACAGCAAATATCCATGCACGTGTTCATTCTGGAATTCTGGGTAAACCTTAATGCGTTTTTGCATTATAAACATAATTTGCTTACCAATATTATCATACGATATGTGTTGGACCGCCAAAGTCCATGGGGCTAACTGTTAGACACCCCTCTCCAACGACCAAGAGGTTTACATTGTTTAATCAAGAGCTGACTGCTGTCAATGGCATATCTCTGTTTTTCATCTCCTGAACCAGGGGCCTTCTTTTAAGTATAAACTATGTTAGGTGTTCACTGTGCCTGCTTTGATAAAAAATCATAAGACCAGGACCATAAAACCAGGACAGAGTTCTGCAGATAAAATATCAGGCATAAACAAGCGGTATTAGTCACATTTTGACTCTATTATTTTCCCACAGTTGTGACTGAAAATGCATAGGTTTGGGTTACTGTGGTCATGTGAATGTTAAGTTAGGATATGGTCATCTGACACTGTGTTGTAAATACTTTGCATGAGTATGCCTACGTGTGTGTATCTACATTATTGTGTGTGCATGTTTGTGCACTCTAAACTAGGATGGGTGGAGGTTGAGTGTTGCTTTTACTAAGTGCAGCTCCCATTTAACAGTGTGTGTGTGTCGTTTTCATCGTCTGACCCTGCTGGTCACCAGGCACAACGTTTCCTCTCCACCCACTAAATCCTCCACTTATAGTTCAGCGGACACTACCAGTTCATTTAACTATCTCTGAGTATGGTGTGGCATTCCCTCTCCTCCTCCCCATGTTCTTCTCTCCCTCTCCCTCCACCACTTCACAACAGGACAACACTCACTCTGCCCTGGCCTTATCCCTAATTTTGCCTCCAATCCCTGTTTTTTCCTTTTTTAACCTTGTCTTAATTGGGTCACCTCCACTTAATCCTCAGCTCCTCCTCGTCCCCCTGGGAGATGGGGTAAAGCTGTCTGTTTTGGGATTATTGACTAGAGATAGAGACCCTTGGCCCATCTGGAGCCTCTAAACAGAGACTGTTGTGAGTATGATGCCCCTCCTCATTTAGGCATTTTGAAGGCACTTGTATCTTACATTCTTAAAAGTAGATAACAGCATTTCCATATGAGGAATTCAACAAATACTTGAAATTATATTGAGCATGCATGCCTAATCTATTCCTGCCTTTTACTGTAACTCCAAAACATGAGGGAATTTCACTACTAACCATATATAATCAGGCTCCTGAGGTTGGAGATTCTCTAATCAAGTTTTAGAGAACCAAATCATCCAAAAAAATGAAAGTAGTGCTGCTCCCTGAGCAGAGAAATCAGGCCTGGCTTTCTTTGAATGACACAAACGCTGTCATTATTTATGAGGTTGCATTATATCTCTCCATATTTCTTGACGCATTGGCCCATTCCCCACATACATTTTTATATTAATTCAGATTAAGGAAATAATAGACTTCAAATTAAGCCTTCATTCGAATATGGAACCGTCCATCATAGGAGCCTCAGTAGACCTATGCCCACTCAGTGAGCAGCCCACTTCCTGCTTGATGGAGCATCCCCTGACCTCTGCTGATGGAAGCACAATGGGATGCTGTTCCCTCTCAGAGACCAGTCTTTGCACACTGCTAGGTTCATCAACAATGGAGCCCTGCTTGAAGTATTACAGTTCTTTAAGTATGTATTCGGGACTGAACTCAGATGAGCCAAAATATTAAATTAAAGAAGGCATCTGAAAGGAAGCTTTTAAAATGACTGAAGGAAATTCTATGAACATATTTTAAGCATCTTTGGTAGAGGAAGATGTTCTCTTCACATCTTCAATGATTCCCTCTTCTAGAAAGAGGGGGGAGGGAACAAGAGAGAGAGTTTTTCAAGACTGAATATAACCTTAGTTTTGGCAGTCATTATTTTACTGAGGAAAGGAGCCCTCAGCCCTTCCTAAAAATCTATTTGAAGAGCTCCCCAGATTACACACTATTCATCACGAATGGAAACATTCATGGCATAATAATACACAGCTGCTAGTGGTTCTCTGACATGTACATCTAGATAAGATATAATGCCATTAACCAGAGCCCCTGGCTGAGATATCAACCTGTCACTTACTGATGGGGGAACTCTGCATGCTCATTAGAGTATAATGCAATTGAATGTTAATCATCACTTGTCACCATATGATGTAATGTCATAGACATCCAACAGGGGGCAGCAAGAGGGTAAATTATTATGGATGGTCTATTAAATGGATAAATATGCTTAATCCTAAAGCAAACTCTCAGGCTCCCAGCAATGCTTCGGATTAATTATTATAGTCAAGCCATGCTTTCTCGCAGAAGAAAACATATTCTATAAAATTACATCTTTTTTTTTGAGGCCAAGACTGAAAGAACAGAAGTCTGACTGAACAATGGTATTCTAGCTCCAGCAGCCAGACACTTCTCAATACCATGAGAACATACTGTACCCATAAACTCATACCTTTTGTGACTTTCCCCCTCTTTTCTTCACAACTCCTCCGTTACAGAAGTGAGCAGCTGTAGAAATGGGGTGGATTTGCCGTGTGACGGTCCAGAGGCAGCTGGGATGTGTGCAGCTGTGGGCCTCGTCCATACTGTGTTAGTGCATTAGCCTGAGTGACAGCTAGCCACGGCACATACTCAAACATACTGACTCTTTGTGTTCTTTAGAGAGAGGGTGCTGGCTGAGCCCAGAGGCTTAAAATAGGGCATTGAAATAGTGCTGATGATTTTTATTTGGATCCCCATTAGCCGACACCAATGGCGACAGCTAGTTTTCCTGGGGACCGACACATAACGAAAAAGACAATACAGACAAAAATACTTTATAATTTGCATACATTTAAAACATTAACATAGACAATATAGATGTATATACAGTTGAATTCGGAAGTTTACATACACCTTAGCCAAATACATTTAAACTCAGTTTTTCACAATTCCTGACATTTAATCCTTGTAAAATTTCCCTGTCTTAGGTCAGTTAGGATCACCAGTTTATTTTAAGAATGTGAAATGTCAGAATAATAGTAGAGAGAATGATTTATTTCAGCTTTTATTTCTTTCATCACATTCCCAGTGGGTCAGAAGTTTACATACACTCAATTAGTATTTGGTAGCATTGCCTTTAAATTGTTTAACCTGTTTGGGCTAGGGGGCAGCATTCTCATGTTCAGATGAAAAGCGTGCCCAGAGTAAACTTCCTGCTACTCAGGCCCAGATGCTAATATATGCATATTATTAGTAGTATTGGATAGAAAACACTCTGAAGTATGTAAAACTGTTTGAATGGTGTCTGTGAGTATAACAGAACTCAAATGGCAGGCGAAAACCGGAGAAAAATCCAACCAGGAAGTGGGAAATCTGAGGTTTGTAGTTTTTCAACTCATTGCCTATCGAATATACGGTGTCTGTGGGGTCATATTGCACTTCCTAAGGCTTCCACTAGATGTCAACAGTCTTTAGAACCTTGTTTGAGGCTCCTACTGTGAAGTGGGGGCGGGCGAATGAGAGCTGACTGAGTAACAGGTCTGCCAGAGTGGCATGAGTTGATCATGCGCCCTCACGTCAGAGCGACCTGCGTTCCATTACAATTCTAAAGACAAAGGAATTCTCCGGATGGAACATTATTGAAGATTTATGTTAAAAACATCCTAACATCCTAAAGATCGTTTGACATGTTTCTACGGACTGTAACGGAACTTTTTGACTTTTCGTCTGGACCGCGTCATGAATTTGGATTTGTGAACTCAAGGCGTGAACAACAAGGAGGTAGTTGGACATAAATGATGGACTTTATCAAACTAAACAAACATTTGTGGAACTGGGACTCCTGGGAGTGCATTCTGATGAAGATCATCAAAGGTAAGTGAATATTTATAATGCTATTTCTGACTTCTGTTGACTCCGCAACATGGCTGGTATCTGTTTGGCTTGTTTTGGTCTCTGAGCGCCGTACTCAGATTATTGCATGGTTTGCTTTTTCCGTAAAGCTTTTTTGAAATCTGACAAAGCGGTTGCATTAAGGAGAAGTATATCAATAAATCTGTGTATAATACTTGTATCTTTTATCAAAGTTTATTATGAGTATTTCTGTAAATTGATGTGGCTCTGTGCAAATTCACGGGATGTTTTGGAGGCAAAGCCAAATGTAAACTGAGGTTTTTGGATATAAATATGAACTTGATCGAACAAAACATGCATGTTTTGTGTAACATGTTGTCCCGGGAGTGTCATCTGATGAAGAATATCAAAGGTTAGTGATTAATTTGATCTCTATTTCTGCTTTTTGTGACTCCTCTCTTTGGTTGGAAAATGGCTGTATGCTTTCTGTGACTAGGTGCTGACCTAACATAATGATATGTTGTGCTTTCACCGAAAAGCCTTTTTGAAATCGGACACTGTGGTTGGATTAACGAGAAGTTTATCTTTAAAATGGTGTCTAATACTTGTATGTTTGAGAAATTTGAATTATGAGATTTCTGTTGTTTGAATTTGGCGCCCTGCAATTTCATTGGCTGTTGGCGAGTTCCCAGGCAGGTTAACTTGGTTCAAACGTTTTGGGTAGCCTTCCATAAGCTTCCCACAATAAGTTGGGTGAATTTTGGCCCATTCCTCCTGACAGAGCTGGTGTAACTGAGTCAGGTTTGTAGGCCTTCTTGCTCGCACGCTCTTTTTCAGTTCTGCCCACAAATCTTGTATAGGATTGAGGTCAGGGCTGAAGTGAAGTGCACCAGTCCCTCCTGCAGCAAAGCACCCCCACAACATGATGTGGCCACCCCAGTGCTTCACGGTTGGGATGGTGTTCTTCGGCTTGCAAGCCTCCACCTTTTTCAGACCAGAGGACATTTCTCCAAAAAGTACGATCTTTGTGCAGTTCCAAACCGTAGTCTGGCATTTTATGGCAGTTTTGGAGCAGTGGCTTCTTCCTTGCTGAGCTGGCTTTCAGGTTATGTCGATATAGGACTCATTTTACTGTGGATATAGATACTTTTGTACCTGTTTCCTCCAGCATCTTCACAAGGTCCTTTGCTGTTGTTCTGGGATTGATTTGCACTTTTCACACCAAAGTACGTTCATCTCTAGGAGACAGAACGCGTCTTCTTCCTGAGTGGTGTGACGGCTGCGTGGTCCCATGGTGTTTATACTTGCATACTATTGTTTGTACAGATGAACGTGGTACCTTCAGGCGTTTGGAAATTGCTCCCAAGGATGAACCAGACTTGTGGAGGTCTACAATTTTTTTTCTGAGGTCTTGGCTGATTTCTTTTGATTTTCCCATGATGTCAAGCAAAGAGGCACTGAGTTTGAAGGTAGGGATTGAAATACATCCACAGGTACACTCCTCCAGTTGACTCAAATGATGTCAATTAGCCTATCAGAAGCTTCTAAAGCCATGACATAATTTTCTGGAATTTTACAAGCTGTTTAAAAGCACAGTCAACTTAGTGTATGTAAACTTCTGACCTACTGGAATTGTGATACAGTGAAATAATCTGTCTGTAAACAATTGTTGGAAAAATGACTTGTGTCATGCACAAAGTACAGTATATGTCCTAACCGACTTGCCAAAACTATAGTTTGTTAACAAGAAATGTGTGGAGTGGTTGAAAAACTGTGTATGTAAACTTCCGACTTCAACTGTACACTGAGTATACTGAGTGTATATATTTACACTACATTACCAAAAGTATGTGGACACGCTCGTTGAACATCTCATTCCAAAATCATGGGTATTAATATGGAGTTGGTCTTCCCTTTGCTGCTATAACAGCCTCCACTTTTCTGGGAGGGCTTTCCACCAGATGTTGGAACATTGCTGCGGGGTGTGTGTGTGTGTGTGTGTGTGTGTGTGTGTGTGTGTGTGTGTGTGTATATATACACGTGTGTGTGTGTATATATATATATATACACACACACACACACACACACACACAAAAATGTAAGTGCTGTTATTGTGAAGTGGAAATGTCTAGGAGCAACAACGTCTCAGCCACGAAGTGGTAGGCCACACAAGCTCACAGCACGTAAAAATCGTCAGTCCTCGTTTGCAACACTCACTACCAAGTACCAAACTGCCTTTGGAAGCAACATCAGCACAATAACTGTTCGTCAGGAGCGTCATGAAATGGGTTTCCATGGCTGAGCAGCCGCACACAAGTCTAAGATCACTATGCGCAATGCCAAGTGTCGGCTGGAGTGGTGTGCAGCTTGCCACCATTGGAATCTGGAGCATTGGAAACGTGTTCTCTGGAGTGATGAATCATGCTTCACCATCTGGCAGACCGACGGATGAATCTGGGTTTGGCGGATCCCAGGAGAACGCAACCTGCCCCAATGCATTGTACCAACTGTAAAGTTTGGTGGAGGAGGAATAATGGTCCGGGGCTGTTTTTCATGGTTTGGGCTAAGCCCTTAGTTCCAGTGAAGGGAATTCTTAACGCTACAGGATACAATGACATTCTAGACGATTCTGTGCTTCCAACTTTGTGGCAACAGTTTGGGGAAGGCTTTTTCCTGTTTCAGCATGACAATGCCCCTGTGCACAAAGCGAGTTCAATATAGAAATGGTTTGTTGAGATCTGCTTGAACTAATAACACACAAACAATTATACAGTGGGGAGAACAAGTATTTGATACACTGCCGATTTTGCAGGTTTTCCTACTTACAAAGCATGTAGAGGTCTGTAATTTTTATCATAGGTACACTTCAACTGTGAGAGACGGAATCTAAAACAAAAATCCAGAAAATCACATTGTATGATTTTTAAATAATTAATTTGCATTTTATTGCATGACATAAGTATTTGATCACCTACCAACCAGTAAGAATTCCGGCTCTCACAGACCTGTTAGTTTTTCTTTAAGAAGCCCTCCTGTTCTCCACTCATTACCTGTATTAACTGCACCTGTTTGAACTCGTTACCTGTATAAAAGACACCTGTCCACACACAATCAAACAGATTCCAACCTCTCCACAATGGCCAAGACCAGAGAGCTGTGTAAGGACATCAGGGATAAAATTGTAGACCTGCACAAGGCTGGGATGGGCTACAGGACAATAGGCAAGCAGCTTGGTGAGAAGGAAACAACTGTTGGCGCAATTATTAGAAAATGGAAGAAGTTCAAGATGACGGTCAATCACCCTCGGTCTGGGGCTCCATGCAAGATTTCACCTCGTGGGGCATCAATGATCATGAGGAAGGTGAGGGATCAGCCCAGAACTACACGGCAGGACCTGGTCAATGACCTGAAGAGAGCTGGGACCACAGTCTCAAAGAAAACCATTAGTAACACACTACGCCGTCATGGATTAAAATCCTGCAGCGCACGCAAGGTCCCCCTGCTTAAGCCAGTGCATGTCCAGGCCTGTCTGAAGTTTGCCAATGACCATCTGGATGATCCAGAGGAGGAATGGGAGAAGGTCATGTGGTCTGATGAGACAAAAATAGAGCTTTTTGGTCTAACTCCACTCGCCGTGTTTGGAGGAAGAAGAAGTATGAGTACAACCCCAAGAACACCATCCCAACCGTGAAGCATGGAGGTGGAAACATCATTCTTTGGGGATGCTTTTCTGCAAAGGGGACAGGACGACTGCACCGTATTGAGGGGAGGATGGATGGGGCCATGTATCGCGAGATCTTGGCCAACAACCTCCTTCCCTCAGTAAGAGCATTGAAGATGGGTCGTGGCTGGGTCTTCCAGCATGACAACGACACGAAGCACACAGCCATGGCAACTAAGGAGTGGCTCCGTAAGAAGCATCTCAGGAGTGGCCTAGCCAGTCTCCAGACCTGAACCCAATAGAAAATCTTTGGAGGGAGCTGAAAGTCCGTATTGCCCAGCGACAGCCCCGAAACCTGAAGGATCTGGAGAAGATCTGTAGGGAGGAGTGGGCCAAAATCCCTGCTGCAGTGTGTGCAAACCTAGTCAAGAACTACAGGAAACGTATGATCTCTGTAATTGCAAACAAAGGTTTCTGTACCAAATATTAAGTACTGCTTTTCTGATGTATCAAATACTTATGTCATGCAATAAAATGCAAATTAATTACTTAAAAATCATACAATGTGATTTTCTGGATTTTTGTTTTAGATTCCGTCTCTCATAGTTGAAGTGTACCTATGATAAAAATTACAGACCTCTACATGCTTTGTAAGTAGGAAAACCTGCAAAATCGGCAGTGTATCAAATACTTGTTCTCCCCACTGTACGTTTTCATGTCTTTATTGAACACACCGTGTAAACATTCACAGTGCAGGGTTGAAAATGTATGTAAACCCTTGGATTGAATAACTGGTTGACCCTCCTTTGGCAGCAATAACCTCAACCAAACGTTTTCTGTAGTTGCAGATCAGACCTGCACAACGGTCAGGAGGAATTTTGGACCATTCCTCTTTACAAAACTGTTTCAGTTCAGCAATATTCTTGGGATGTCTGGTGTGAACTGCTCTCTTGAGGTCATGCCACAGCATCTCAATCGAAGGTCAGGACTCTGACTGGGCCACTCCAGAAGGCGTATTGTCTTCTGTTGAAGCAATTCTGTTGTTGATTTACTTCTGTTTTTTGGGTCGTTGTCCTGTTGCATCACCCAACGTCTGTTGAGCTTCAATTGGCAGACAGATAGCTTAACATTCTCCTGCAAAATGTCTTGATAAACTTGGGAATTAATTTTTCCGTCGATGATAGCAAGCTGTCCAGGCCCTGAGGCAGCAAAGCAGCTGGGCCAAACCATGATGCTCCCTCCACCATACTTTATAGTTGGGATGAGGTTTTGATGTTGGTGTGCTGTGCCTTTTTTCCTCCACACATAGTGTTGTGTGTTCCTTCCAAACAACTCAACTGTAGTTTCATCTGTCCATAGAATATTTTGGAACATCCAGGTGCACTTTTGCAAACTTCAATGTTTTTTTTGGACAGCAGTTGCTTCTTCCGTGGTGTCCTCCCATAAACACCATTCTTGTTTAGTGTTTTATGTATCGTAGACATGTCAACCCAGAGATTTCTGTAAGTCTTTAGCTGACACTCTAGGATTCTTCTTAACGTCATTGAGCATGCTGTACTCTTGCAGTCATCTTTACAGGATGGCCACTCCTAGGGAAAGCAACAGTGCTGAACTTTCTCAATTTATAGACAATTTGTCTTACCGTGAACTGATGAACATCAAGGCTTTTTAGAGATACTTTTGTAACCCTTTCCAGCTTTATGCGAGTCAATGATTCTTAATCTTAGGTCTAAGATCTCTTTTGTTCGAGGCATGGTTCACATCAGACAATGCTTCTTGTGATTAGCAAACTCAAATTTTGTGAGTGTTTTCTATCGGGCAAAGCAGCTCTAACCAACGTCTCCAATCTCGTCTCATTGATTGGACTCCAGGTTAGCTGACTCCTGACTCCAATTAGCTCTTGGAGAAGTCATTAGCCTAGAGGATCACATACTTATTCCAACCTACACTGAATGTTTAAATTATGTATTCAATATAGACAAAAATACAATAATTTCTGTGTTATTAGTTGAAGCACACTATGTGTGTCTATTGTTGTAACTTAGATGAAGATCAGATCAAATTTGAAGGCCAATTTATGCAGAAATCCAGGTATTTCCAAAGGGTTCACACATGTTTTATTGCCACTGTATGTATTTGTATATATGTAGTATATACACACACAATTATGTGGACACTCCTGCAAATTAGTGGATTTGCCTATTTCAGCCACACCTGTTGCTGCCAGGTATATAAGATTGAGAACACAGCCATGCAATCTCCATAGACAAACATTGGCAGTGGAATGGCCTTACTGAAGAGCTCATTGACTTTCAACGTGGCACTGTCATAGGATTCTAACAAGTCATAGGGTTCCAACAAGTCAGTTCGTAAAATTTCAGCCTTGCTAGAGCTGCCGCGGTCAACTGTAAGTGCTGTTACTGCCCCAATGCATAGTACCAACTGTAAAGTTTGGTGGAGAAGTGTGTGTGTGTGTATGTATATATATATATATATATACACGCACAACCGGTCATACACACACTACCTACTCATTCAAGGGTTTTTCTTTATCTTTACTATTTTCCACATTTTATAATACTAGTGAATACATCAAAACTATGAAATAACATATATGGAATCATGTAGTAACCAAAAAAGTGTTAAACAAATCAAAATATATTCAAATAGCCACAAATGTACTTTTAACAAGGCACACCTGTTAAATTGAAATGCATTCCAGGTGACTACCTCATGGAAGCTGGTTGAGAGAATGCCAATAGTGTGCAAAGCTGTCATCAAGGCATAGGGTGGCTATAATTTGATTTGTTTAACACTTTTCTGGTTACTACATGATTCCATATCTGTTATTTCATAGTTTTGATGTCTTCACTATTATTCTACAATGTAGAAAATAGTAAAAATAAAGAAAAACCCTTGAATGAGTCAGTGTGTCCAAACTTTTGACTGGTACTGTATATTACAACTAAAGAGAAACACAAAATAAACAATACAGCTTAAGAATAATATTGTGTGGGGTGTGTGTACATACAATTACTGATGGAAATACTGACTAAAAGGTATTGGTGGCAAATATGCTCTTGAACTGATATTCGATATAGAGTAGAGCTTAAAAAGTATAATCTGCTTGGACCGTGTCTCAGACTTTTTTGGCCAAGCCATGCAGTTTACATTCCCAATTACTTTTTGCTTGGTGCTGGGACTCCAACTTTACCAAAACATTAATTGAACCTTTAAACTTCCCGGATCATTTATTCTGATTGACCTTAAACGTCCACAGCCCTGACAGCTGCATTCAGGAGCTCAGACAAACAACCATGACACCTCTCATTCTGAAGGCTCATTGATCAAGGCCAAAGAGCCATGGAGTTAGGTCCTGAGCCTTGCTGTGCTAAGCCCCCCTGAGCAATGATGAGGTTAGACAGGACCACGGGGCCCGAGGGAAGTGCCAAAACAGTCCACCCCCCTGCACCATTTGAAGTTGTTCACTGAAGGGTGGACCAAAACAATGAGTCGGGGCTTCTATGGGCCCCAGGTTGCTCAACCCAGGCTTTGATTAGAGGAGGGGGGTCTTCCTAGTGTTTCTAGACCTGTATATAGGGGGTCTAGAGGCTGTGTGCTGATCTGAAGAAAGTCTTGGTTTGTTTTGATTCAGTTTCTTTAGTGGAGCTCTTTCATTGATTATGGTTACATACCCATGGCTTTAGATTTTGGTTGGACGTCTTTGCCACGTTGTTAAAAAATTAACCAGGCACAGACAGTATATCAAAGAGGCATCCAGCAACCAGTGCATGAGCAGACATCCACCCCGGGCGTGAGCTGAGGGCTTTGCCATACATACAGTATCTCCAGACTGTGGATTATTAATCTTAGTGTGGGTTTTCATATTGAACAGGTGCTCTATATAAAGTGATTAGAATTATTCCTGCCCTCTTGGAGGGAATTCCTCAGCATTGACTTATTCGTGCCAGAAAACAGAAAAAAACCCTCCTCTTGAGATTAACAGTTTTATTCAGGGCATCTCTTTCATCAGAACGGAATGTGTTAGACCCAGGGGAGAACGACTGCTCCCTCTCATTGAAACGCGGAAGTTCAATGCCGACCGTGGTACTGCAGTCATTGTTTGCAGAAAACAGCATCCCCCATTATAGGGAATCGGATCTTGGTTGGCAATCCTCTTGTAAAAAGATAAATTAATTAAAAATGAATCATGGTACCAATAATTGCTTTTAATACACCAGATATATGTCCTTGAACCAATTATTTTATAATCACACACAGAATAGTTTAGTTTAGTTGCTAATAATTTAGTTGCTAATGGCAGCCTGCAATACTGCGGTCGGCCTTCAACTGGAGTTACTCAATGAGAGGAGGCAGCACTGAGCTAGCCTGCAACATCACTTCCTGGAGTAGCTCAGAATGCGCATATTATGTCTCCATGAGACATCATATTAATAGACTTCATTTTCAGCTCCCGAGTGGCACAGCGATCTAAGGCTCTGCATCGCATTGCTAGAGGCGTCACTACAGACCCTGGCTCTGATTCAGAGGGGTTGGGTTAAATTCGGAAGACATTTCAGTTGAATACATTCAGTTGGACAACTGACTATGTATCCCCCTTTCCCTTTGGTTCGATCCCGGGCTGTATCACAACCGGCCGCTGCCATCGGTTCTATTGGCCAACGTGCAATAATTGGAAAATAAAATTGATGACCTACGATCAGGATTATCCTACCAGCGGGACATTAACCTTTTCGCACGTTCCAACACACTGGTGTGAGTGATCATTCTACAGTCGTCCCTGTAGGGTACAATCAAACCGGTGTGATTAGAATTCTTATTTAGAACTGCCAGTTTCAAATGACGCAACAATCAGCTTTTGAGCTGGCCACACAGTTTTTTCAGAAACATTTTGCACAAACACAGTCCTGACAAAGTTATGTCCAGAATGTGAGCTGTTCATTTTTTGATGCAATGTTCAGACATTCACAGAAGTATCTACAGCATGACACAGAAAAATGTAGGCTACTATTGTCCTAGTACTAACTGAGGAAAGATTGACGTAACACAAGCGGTCATATTTTTATAAATCTTGGCAGACGTAAGCTACAATATGAATTAGCAATTACTATTTATAATTAATCACATCACGGGTGAGCTCACCATTGATCTAAATAATTGAGTAAAACACTCTCTAGAAATCGAAAGTAATCTGAAGATGGGTAGTTTCTGTGCGCTGCCATGCTTTTTTTCTCTCACAGAAACCAAAGATAATAAGAGAAGACAAGATGAGTTTGGTCTGTTTATAGTATGCATGTTGAAGGAGGTGTGTTGTCTACCATCGTTCACATCCCACCATTCACTTCCGGAAGTTCTCAAAAAATTTGTGAACCCTTACTCACCTCATTTTGTTATAACATCTTTTGTCCAACAGACGATTACGTGAAACCCAGAATGCATTGTATGTCAACAAACATGGCTCAGCTGGAATTAGCTTAGCTCATCATACATCAGTACAACCTTCAAAAAAGTATTTTACACACATAATATGTCCCCATTACAATCTATGCAAGAATCGGAATGCATGACTTGAAAACATGTGAATAAAACAGTAAATATATAAATAATTACCACACAAAATATTTTCTGATAGTGATTTATTGATACAAGTGGCGCGTGCTGGCAGTCAATCAAATCAAATTTTATTGGTCACATACACATGGTTAGCAGGTGATAATGCGAGTGTAGCGAAATGCTTGTACAGTTGAAGTCTAAAGTTTACATACACCTCAGCCAAATACATTTAAATTAAGTTTTTCACAATTACTGACATTTAATCCTTGTAAAAATTCCCTGTCTTAGGTCAGTTAGGATCACCACTTTATTTTAAGAATGTGAAATGTCAGAATAATAGTAGAGAGAATGATTTATTCCAGCTTTTATTTCTTTCATCACATTCTCAGTGGGTCAGAAGTTTACATGCACTCAATTATATTTGGTAGCATTGCCTTTAAATTGTTTAACTTGGGTCAAACGTTTTGGGTAGCCTTCCACAAGCTTCCCACAATAAGTTGGGTGGATTTTGGCCCATTCCTCCTGACAGAGCTGGTGTAACTGAGTCAGGTTTGTAGGCATCCTTGCTCACACACGCTTTTTCAGTTCTGCCCACAAATGTTCTATAGGTTTGAGGTCAGGGCTTTGATGGCCACTCCAATACCTTGACTTTGTTGTCCTTAAGCCATTTTGCCACAACTTTGGAAGTATGCTTGGGATCAGTGTCCATTTGGAAGACCCATTTGCGACCAAGCTTTAACTTCCTGACTGATGTCTTGAGATGTTGCTTCAATATATCCACATAATTTTCCTACCTCATGATGCCATCTATTTTGTGAAGTGCACCAGACCCTCTTGCAGCAAAGCACCCCCACAACATGATGCTGCCGCCCCTGTGCTTCACGGTTTGGATGGTGTTCTTTGGCTTGCAAGCCGCCCCCTTTTCCTCCAAACATAACAATGGTCATTATGGCCAAACAGGACATTTCTCCAAAAAGTGTTATCTTTGTCCCCATGTGCAGTTGCAAACCGTAGTCTGGATTTTTTATGGCGGTTTTGGAGCAGTGGCTTCTTCCTTGCTGAGCGGCCTTTCAGGTTATGTCGATATAGGACTCTTACTGTGGATATAGATACTTTTGTACCTGTTTCCTCCAACATCTTCACAAGGTCCTTTGCTGTTGTTCTGGGATTGATTTGCACTTTTCGCACCAAAGTACGTTCATCTCTAGGAGACAGAACACGTCTCCTTCCTGAGTGGTATGACGGCTGCGTGGTCCCATGGTGTTTATACTTGCGTACTATTGTTTGTACAGATGAACGTGGTACCTTCAGGCGTTTGGAAATTGCTCCCATGGATGAACCAGACTTGTGGAGGTCTTGGCTGATTTTTCTGAGGTCTTGGCTGATTTCTTTTGATTTTCCCATGATGTCAAGCAAAGAGGCACTAAGGTAGGCCTTGAAATACATCCATAGGTACACCTCCAATTGACTCAAATGATGTCAATTAGCCTATCAGAAGCTTCTAAAGCCATGACATCATTTTCGGGAATTTTCCAAGCTGTTTAAAGGCACAGTCAACTTAGTGTATGTAAACTTCTGACCCACTGGAATTGTGATACAGTGAATTATAAGTGAAATAATTTGTCTGTAAACAATTGTTGAAAAAAATACTAACCGACTTGCCAAAACTATAGTTTGTTAACAAGAATTTTGTGGAGTGGTTGAAAAATTAGTTTTCATGACTCCAACCTAAGTGTATGTAAACTTCGACGTCAACTGTAACCTCTCACTCCCACTCTGAGCCATTCAGTGTTGTTGTTTATGTATGTAGCTAGTGAGCTAAGCTGTAGCATTAGCAATGTCCTTTAAAAGGAGACAACGCGGAAATTCTGGAGATTTAAAAAAAAAAATCTGACAATGAGTCTGAGAATGAAAGTCCGGAATCAGATTATGAAAGTGACAGTGAGGAGCTGCCCCCCAACCTTGCAGCCATTGAGAACCCTGAATCTGAGGACCCCTTGTCCACTGACGAAGTCCCAGGTCCCTTTGAAGATGCTGGTGGTGAAGGAGGCAGACCGACAGTCAGATCCTCAAAAGGTTCTACATCTGCACCATCGAGAGCATCCTGACCGGTTGCATCACTGCCTGGTATGGCAACTGCTCGGCATCTGACGTAATGTGCTACAGAGGGTAGTGCGTACGATCCAGTACATCACTGGGGCCAAGCTTCCTGCCATGCAGGACCTATATACTAGTGGGTGTCAGAGGAAAGCCCCAAAAATTGTCAGAGACTCCAGTCACCCAAGTCATAGACTGTTTTCTTTGCTACCGCACGGCAAGCGGTACCGTAGCGCCAAGTATAGGACCAAAAGGCTCCTTTAACAGCTTTTACCCCCAAGCCATAAGACTGCTGAACAATTAATCAAATGGCCACCGGACTATTTACATTGACATCCCCCCCCTCCATTTGTTTTGTACACTGCTGCTACTTGCTATTTTATCTATGCATAGTCACTTCACTCCTACCTACATGTACAAATTACCTCGACTAACCTGTACCACCGAATATTGACTCGGTACCAGTACCCCTTGTATATAGCCTCGTTATTGTTATTTTATTGTGTTACTTTATTTTTTACTTTAGTTTATTTGGTAAATATTTTCTTAACTCTTTCTTGAACTGCACTGTTGGTTAAGGGCTTGTAAGTAAGTATTTCACGGTGAGGTCTACACTTGTTGTAGTATTCTGCACGTGACAAATAAAGTTTCATTTGATTTAAGATTTGATTTGTTATTAGACATCCTGCCTGTCTGTACTGTATGTCCCCTCATATTGGGAGCGCCTGTCTGTGGGACAAATGGCACTCTCTTGGGCCAGGATCCGGGATCACCAAAAGAAGATGTGGGAAGATCAAAAACTGCTGCCAGTAATGCTGCTTACGTGCCAAGTGTCACTCCTGTCTTCGGACCCTTTAAGAGTTATATATCAGTAAGCAGGTTTACCTTAAAAGGTGACAGTATCTTTGTAATGACAATTCCAAAGGAACTCTAAGAACCTCTCTGATGATGTCCTTGCTGAAACTTCCCCCCTGTTCTTCTTCCTTTGCCCCAAACCTCTCTCTTCCTCCGCAAAAACAGTTCAACAAACAGCAGCTGCACACACCTGGCACCCAATTCACAGACAAGGCAGATTTTTGTGGGGGAATGGGCAGATGTTGGAGTGCTACACTGCTCAGGTTACACAGAAATCTTATACTACAATGCCCCCCCCCCAATCCTAGCCACTCCCATTCTTCTCAGTCAAAAATGTGTCCTCACACACCTCTCTCATGCCCCCCCCCCCCCCCCTCTTGTGGCCACTGTCGACCCCCCCTTGTCTTTGTTTGACTGGTGGATTGAGCCTGAGACTGCCTGGCCTCTATGTATTTCTGTTTCTGTAGGAAACTGTATTTATTAACATAGAAATACCAATAGCAGAATAAAACACCAGTGGTTTTTAGATACAGGGAGAGACAGGGTGGAAGTATGGGGCAATGTGCAGTCCTGTCAAAGAAAGATTCATTGTTGATATGAATTGTAATTTTAAATCCTTTCATTTATTCAGTCTATTCAAGGACATTTATTTTCTACATGGCACTTGCAGGTTGTTTTGGCTTATTACTCCATCCCTTTGTACTGTGAATGGGCAGAATAGAGTTGGCTGGTATCATGTCCTGATCTTGCAATTCATCAGAAATTCAGAACATAGTCTGCGTGACAGGCATAGGCAAACACCTTGGATAGATTGTCTTACTGTCGGTTTAAAACGGAAAAATCTAATATTTGATTTGTCACATGCTTCGTAAACAACAGGTGTGGACTAACATCGAAATGCTTACGTGTGGGCCCTTCCCAACAATGCAGAGAGAAAGAAAATAGTTCAATAATAGAAAAGTAAAACATGTAATAATAAAAGTAATAATAGATACACAATGAGTAACGATATCTTGGCTATATACAGGAGTACCGAGTTGATGTGCAGGGGTATGGGGTAATTGAGGTAGACATATACATACAGTGCATTCGAAAAGTATTCAGACCCCTTGACTTTTTCCACATTTTGTTACGTTACAGCCTTATTCTAAAATGGATTAAATAAAAAAATGTCCTCATCAATCTACAGAAAATACCCCATCATGACAAATCAAAGAAACATTTTTAGAAATGTTTGTAAATGTATATAACAAAAAAAAAAATGTATCCTTATTTACTTAAGTATTCAGACCCTTTACTATGAGACTCAAAATTGGTGCATCCTGTTTCCATTGATCATCCTTGAGATGTTTTTACAACTTCATTGGAGTCCACCTGTGGTAATTCAATTGACTGGACATGATTTGATTTTCAATTGACTGGACATGACACAGTTGACAGTGCATGTCAGAGCAAAAACCAAGCCATGAGGTCGAAGGACTTGTCCATAGCGCTCTGAGACAGGATTGTGTCGATGCAGATCTGGGGAAGGGTACCAAAAAATGTCTGCAGCATTGAAAGTCCCCAAGAACACAGTGGCCTCCATCATTCTTAAATGGAAGAAGTTTAGAACCACCAAGACTTCCTAGAGCTTGCTGTCTGGCCAAACTGAGAAATCAGGGAGGACATTTTTCAGGGAGGTGACCAAGAACCCGATGGTCACTCTGACAGAGCTCCTGATTTCCTCTGTGGATTCCTCTGTGAAGATGGGAGAACCTTCCAGAAGGACAACCAGCTCCGCAGCAATCCACCAATCAGGCCTTTATGGTAGAGTGGCCAGACGGAAGCCCCTCCTCAGTAAAAGGCACATGACAGCCACTTGGAGTTTGCCAAAAGGCACCTAAAGGACTCTCAGACCATGAGAAACAAGATTCTCTTGTCTGATGAAACCAAGATTGAACTCTTTGGCCTGAATACCAAGCGTCACATCTGGAGGAAACCTGGCACCATCCCTATGGTGAAGCATGGTGGTGGGGGCATCATGCTGTGGGGATGTTTTTCAGCGGCAGGGACTGGGAGAGTAGTCAGGATGGAGGGAAAGATGAACGGAGCAAAGTACAGAGAGATCCTTGATGAAAACCTGCTCCAGAGTGCTCAGGACCTCGGACTGGGGCGGAGGTTCACCTTCTAAAAGGACAACGACCCTAAGCACACAGCCAAGACAACGCAGGAGTGGCTTCGGGACAAGTCTTTGAATGTCCTTGAGTGTCACAGCCAGAGCCCGGACTTGAACCCGATCAAACATCTCTAGAGAGACCTGAAAATAGCTGTGCAGCGATGCTCCCCATCCAACCTGACAGAGCTTAAGAGGATCTGCAGAGAAGAGTGGGAGAAACTCCCCAAATACAGGTGTGCCAAGCTTGTAGCATCATACCCAAGAAAACCTGAGGCTGTAATCGCTGCAAAAGGTGCTTCAACAAAGTACTGAGTAAAGGTTCTGAATACTTAGGTAAATGTGATATTTAAGTTTTTATTTTTAATACATTTGCAAAAACATTCTCAACCAGTTTTTGCATTGTCATTGTGGGGTATTGTTTGTAGATTGAGGGGGGGGAAGCTATTGAATCCATTTTAGAATAAGGCTGTAACGTAACAAAATGTGTAAAAAGTCAATGGGTCTGAATACTTTCCAAATGCACTGTATAACTAGGAATAAAGTAGTGCCTTGCGGTCGGTGAAGGGGCTGTAATGTGAGCTTGATTTGACTTATACACGCACATAGCTTCACCTATTGTCCTTAAAGGGTAGGTAGCATAAACGTAACCACATGTAACATATGGATTAGCATTAGAATATGCATCAAAAGTCCCAGTGCAAAGTTACCTCACTTTTAGATTTTTCGAGTTTTTACATAAAACTGATCAGAATACAGAAGAATGCCTAAGTCATGCCGGACAAAACATTTGCAGGGTGTGATGTAATATGGAGGACCTGTCAAGCCAGCCTATTCCCTATTATGTAAACTCCAACATAAATAACTTCAAATATACAACTTCAACTTAAACCAAATCGTTTTCACACATGACTACTAGTTTCAATTAAATTTTTAGACAATTTACAAGCAAATACTTTCTTAATTTAGTGTTACAAATCAGCTTGCAACGTTAGCGCTACTAGCCTGCTAATGTTACGTTAGCACTGCTTGAGTCAGCAAGTTGCTATCAACACTAGCTTACAGTTAAATTAAAGTAAACCAACGTTTTGGAAATGCATAACGCCATCTAACCAGTTATCAAATAATGTTACCGGTATATTCAGTTACAGTGGGGAGAACAAGTATTTGATACACTGCTGATTTTGCAGATTTTCCTACTTACAAAGCATGTAGAGGTCTGTAATTTTTATCATAGGTACACTTCAACTGTGAGAGACGGAATATAAAACAAAAATCCCGAAAATCACATTGTATGATTTTTAAGTAATTAATTTGCATTTTATTGCATGACATAAGTATTTGATACATCAGAAAAGCAGAACTTAATATTTGGTACAGAAACCTTTGTTTGCAATTACAGAGATCATACGTTTCCTGTAGTTCTTGACTAGGTTTGCACACACTGCAGCAGGGATTTTGGCCCACTCCTCCCTACAGATCTTCTCCAGATCCTTCAGGTTTCGGGGCTGTCGCTGGGCAATACGGACTTTCAGCTCCCTCCAAAGATTTTCTATTGGGTTCAGGTCTGGAGACTGGCTAGGCCACTCCAGGACCTTGAGATGCTTCTTACGGAGCCACTCCTTAGTTGCCATGGCTGTGTGCTTCGTGTCGTTGTCATGCTGGAAGACCCAGCCACGACCCATCTTCAATGCTCTTACTGAGGGAAGGAGGTTGTTGGCTAAGATCTCGCAATACATGGCCCCATCCATCCTCCCCTCAATACGGTGCAGTCGTCCTGTCCCCTTTGCAGAAAAGCATCCCCAAAGAATGATGTTTCCACCTCCATGCTTCACGGTTGGGATGGTGTTCTTGGGGTTGTACTCATCCTTCTTCTTCCTCCAAACACGGCGAGTGGAGTTTAGACCAAAAAGCTCTATTTTTGAATCATCAGACCACATGACCTTCTCCCATTCCTCCTCTGGATCATCCAGATGGTCATTGGCAAACTTCAGACGGGCCTGGACATGCGCCTGCTTGAGCAGGGGGACCTTGTGTGCGCTGCAGGATTTTAATCCATGACGGCGTAGTGTGTTACTAATGGTTTTCTTTGAGACTGTGGTCCCAGCTCTCTTCAGGTCATTGACCAGGTCCTGCTGTGTAGTTCTGGGCTGATCCCTCACCTTCCTCATGATCATTGATGCCCCACGAGGTGAGATCTTGCATGGAGCCCCAGACCGAGGGTGATTGACCATCATCTTGAACTTCTTCTATTTTCTTCTATTTTCTAATAATTGCGCCAACAGTTGTTGCCTTCTCACCAAGCTGCTTGCCTATTGTCCTGTAGCCCATCCCAGCCTTGTACAGGTCTACAATTTATCCCTGATGTCCTTACACAGCTCTCTGGTCTTGGCCATTGTGGAGAGGTTGGAGTCTGTTTGATTGAGTGTGTGGACAGGTGTCTTTTATACAGGTAACGAGTTCAAACAGGTGCAGTTAATACAGGTAATGAGTGGAGAACAGGAGGGCTTCTTAAAGAAAAACTAACAGGTCTGTGAGAGCCGGAATTCTTACTGGTTGGTAGGTGATCAAATACTTATGTCATGCAATAAAATGCAAATGAATTACTTAAAAATCATACAATGTGATTTTCTGGATTTTTGTTTTAGATTCCGTCTCTCACAGTTGAAGTGTACCTATGATAAAAATTACAGACCTCTACATGCTTTGTAAGTAGGAAAACCTGCAAAATCGGCAGTGTATCAAATACTTGTTCTCCCCACTGTATCTTAGCCAGCAAGCCAGCCAGCCAAAGTTAGTTACTTCAGCCTGCTTGTTAGCCTAGTCAGCTAACTAACCTAGCTAGCCAACCACCACGATCGGCATAGCTAAGTAGTAAGCCAGAGAACAACCACAAACGGGGTTAGTTATAAATATATTTGGAACAACTAGTCTAGCACATGCAGGGACCCACAGAACAAAACAAAAAAATCCAGCAGATATAAAGTAGATAGAGCGATGACTTACCGATTGATGGCTGAGTTAGCTACCAAAGTCAAAGAAGAGCCAAGGAGAGGCCTTCAGAGGGAGATTCAGCTAGGTAATCCTATAGCGATATATTAAGGTAAATCAACATTGAATTTACCCAGTTTATCTCCATCACTGCTGACACTCGCGATGTCCAGGAAGGACGTTAGGAAATAGAGGTTGCAGGCTTCACATTCACGCTCGGCACTGCACCTGGTTTCAGTCAGTCTCATTCCGAATAATGCCTTCCACTGGTTATATTAAGCCATCAATGTCCTCCAGGGTGAAATGGTTCCCATACTCCAGTCTGCTCGCTTCAACTGGACAAACCTTTCCGACTTCAACATTTGCTTCTCGTTTATGGACCACAAATTATTCGTAACCCCGTCGTTGTGAGTATGACTGCACTATGTGGGTATTGCTGCACTAGCTACAAATGATGGAAAACTATTACAAGACTTACTTGCTCGCTCGACTACCACTACCAAACGCACAGGAGAAAAAATAGTTGCAGTTTTTCGCATTCATTTATATGGTTTCTTCTTCATGGATGTACATAGTAGCTCACCAGTGCCAACACTTGGTTTGGAATGTAATTACATGCTAGCATGGCTAGTAGCTAATATTAGCCAGCTGGAACTAGCTAGGAAACACTGGTTTTTAGTTAAAAAAACGGAAATAAGTAATGAATAAATATGTAAAACACTGAAACATAATTATGTTTTTAGTAACCAGATCGTGACTACAACTAAGTTACTAAGTCTCTGACCACACTATGTTGTTACTTTGGTTAGTAAAAACTCATGCTTCCTACCTTTTAATGCTCAAGGGACACACTTGAGGATTTGTGAAATTCTAACAAGGCAATATGTCATAAGATCGAAGTTCTACTTTCATCTTTGGTTTGGACTCTATATTGTAACAGATATGGTATTGTTTCGTCATAGAACAATGCAACTGCCAACCTTCTTCTCTGAATGCTCTCTCTGAGCATACCCTCAAACCTTATCAATGACTTGAGGAATGTGCCTTTGCTAACTCCTTTTGTTCTTGGGCTTATGTCAAGATGACAGTTTAACCAATGACTCACTTTCTTTCACCTTTGAATGTGCTATCAGATTCCCAAATAGTCTCCAATGCCAATTTTAGAACCGTATTTGTTTTGAGTATTTTTACCAGAAGTTGCTCGGCTCAAAATGCTGAGTTTTCGCTCCCCGGTTCATTGCAGGTTTGAACTTCATGAATATTCTATATCTGAACATAGCCCCGGCAGTGGTTTTCCTCAGTTCTGCACTCAAGAGGCAGTTTTTCAAATAAACATTAGGAAACCTGCAGAACTTTGATTTGATTTATTAGGATTCCCATTAGCCAACGCCAATGGCGACAGCTAGTCTTACTGGGGTCCGACACATAACGACGAAAAAATGACAGACAAAAGACTTTACAATTGACATACATCGTGTGTGTGTGTGTGTATTTATCAGTTACACATACGTCAGTACATATACACAACAAATAAGTCTCAGAACTCACAGAAATTGCCCACTTTTCTGTGCCAAACCAAACTTAGAACTCTATTCAGCAAGGGTACGTTGAGTTGTCAAGAACCCCAGAGGGAAGAGTTTTCTAAAGGCTAGAATAACACTAACCATGCTATCCTGCTTCTTAGATGCTAGCTGGCTCCGTCTTAAGCCCTTGGTAGATTGGCTGTCGGTGCAGGGCCTAAGCAGAGACAAGTGAAGAGGAGAAGCCAATTGGTGAAACATATTATGCTTTTTCTGGCGCCATGCCAACCTCCTGCCACTAGCAGCTCTCATCCCATACATTCATATGCGCCCCATCTAATTAAAATTTGTCCCTGGTGAGTATGTAATGGCAGCTTTGGCAAAATTAAAGATAGACATAAAGGCTGTGCATGTGCATATGCACATAAATATTCATGTTTACACTGGCTCTTTGAAGAAGAGCTACTGTCCTTACCATTGACAAGATGATTTGGGTTATGGTGTTTGGTGGGTGGCCCCTTAGGAATGATGATATGAAGTGACCTACCTTATTCATTGGAATGAGACTGCAGGACACCTAGAATCTGACATACTGTATCTTAGTGACGGAATGTTTGGGGATAGGGTGTCAATTTATGAGATGCTCCATCGGTTCCTTTGTTGTCAGAGATGAAATTGGTCTGTTACAGCAAATGCTGCTTATAGTACATTAATTACAGTCATCTGTGGAATGGTGTTGCCTCAAAGTGACTATTTGTGACAGCAGAGGGATCGCTTTTCAAGAAGTAAAAAATTGGACATCCACCATGATCTAACGCAAATGATCAAAATAGTTCCATCATTCAGTGTCTGCAATAGATTTGCTTGTTCAACATAACTTGTATCCTGGTAGACCATAATATATTCCAAATGTTATGTATGTATTAGAGCAAATCATCCTTAAATACTGGAACAAATGGCACAACATGACACTAACTACAGCAGGACAAGTTCAAAGAGGGTTGTGCAGACTCTTGTAGAGGAACCACCCACCCTGATTCAAAGGTAATTGCAGCCTGGATTGCACTTGCATGCCATGCAATCATGAGCAGAAAGTAAAAAACAGCAGCACCGTGGTGGTTAGATGTTATTGCTAGCTCTAAGGTTGCCCTATGGTTTCTTGACTAGCACACATGCAGTGAAAAAGGGCAAAATTAGGCTTAACCACTTTTTGTTTGGTGTGTGCCTTTACACTTCAGGAGGCTCATAAGATAATTATTCAAGGACTGGCTGGGTGGACGTTCTATGAGTTTCAGGGCATTTAAGACAGAGATGGGGTAGGATGGAATAAGAGAGGGGATGTTGATCAAATAATATCATTAATTAAAAATATTACTGCACTCAGTAATTTGTTTGTGTTTATATACTAAAGGTCAAAAGTTTTAGAACACCTACTCAGGGGTTATTATTTATTTTTACTATTTTCTACATTGTAGAATAATAGTGAAGACAAACTATGAAATAACACATATGGAATCATGTAGTAACCAAAAAAGTGTTTTAACAAATCTAAATATATTTTATATTTGAGATTATTCAAATAGACACCCTTTGCCTTGATGACAGCTTTGCACACTCTTGGCATTATCTCAACCAGCTTCACCTGGAATGCTTTTCCAACAGTATTGAAGGAGTTCCCACATATGCTGAGCACTTTTGGGCTGCTTTTCCTTCACTCTGCTGTCCAACTCATCCCAAACCAACTCAATTTGGTTGAGGTTGGGGGATTGTGGAGGCCAGGTCATCTGATGCAGCAATCCATCACTCTCCTTCTTGGTAAAATAGCTCTTACAAAGCCTGGAGGTTATCCCAGAAACCCTAGACCCACTCCAATTTGCATACTGCCCCAACAGATCCACAGATGATGCAATCTCTATTGCACTCCACACTGCCCTTTCCTACCTGGACAAAATGAACACCTATGTGAGAATGCTATTCATTGACTACAGCTCAGCGTTCAACACCATAGTGCCCTCAAAGCTCATCACTAAGCTAAGGATCCTGGGACTAAACACCACCCTCTGCAACTGGATCCTGGACTTCCTGATGGGCCGCCCCCAGGTGGTAAGGGTAGGTAACAACACATCCGCCACGCTGATCCTCAACACGGGGGCCCCTCGGGTACGTGCTCAGTCCCCTCCTGTACTCCCTGTTCACTCATGACTGCATGGCCAGGCACCACTCCCAACAAAACCATTAAGTTTGCCAATGACACAACAGTGGTAGGCCTGATCACCAACAACGATGAGACAGCCTAATGGGAGGAGGTCAAAGACCTGGCTGTGTGGTGCCAGGACAACAACCTCTCCCTCAACGTGATCAAGACAAAGGAGATGATTGTGGATTACAGGAAAAGGAGGACCGAGTACGCCCCCATTCTCATCGACGGGGCTGTAGTGGAGCAGGTTGAGAGCTTCAAGTTCCTTGGTGTCCACATCACCAACAAACTATCATGGTCCAAACACACCAAGACAGTCGCAAAGAGGGCATGACTAAGCCTATTCCCCGTCAGGAGACTGAAAAGATTTGGCATGGGTCCTCAGATCCTCAAAAAGTTCTACAGCTGCACCATCGAGAGCATCCTGACGGGTTGCATCACTACCTGGTATGGCAACTGCTCGGCCTCCGACCGCAAGACACTACAAAGGGTAGTGCGTACTAAAGGTCGACCGATTAATCGGAATGGCCGATTTAATTAGGGCCGATTTCAAGTTTTCATAACAATCGGAAATCGGTCTCTCTTTTTTTTTTTACACCATTATTTAACTATGCAAGTCAGTTAAGAACACATTCTTATTTTCAATGACGGCCTAGGAACGGTGGGTTAACTGCCTTGTTCAGGGGCAGAACGACAGACTTTTACATTGTCGGCTCGGGGATTCAATCTTGCAACCTTGCGGTTAACTAGTCCAACGCTCTAACCACCTGCCTTACATTGCATTCCACGAGGAGCATGCCTGTTACGCGAATGCAGTAAGAAGCCAAGGTAAGTTGCTAGCTAGTATTAAACTTATCTTATAAAAAACAATCAATCAATCATAATCACTAGTTAACTACACAGGGTTGATGATATTACTAGTTTATCTAGCATGTCCTGCGTTGCATATAATCGATGTGGTGCGCATTTGCGAAAAAGGACTGTCGTTGCTCCAATGTGTACCTAACCATAAACATCAATGCCTTTCTTTAAAATCAATACACAAGTATATCTTTTTAAACCTGCCTATTTAGTTAATATTGCCTGCTAACATGAATTTCTTTTAACTAGGGTAATTGTGTCATTTCTCTTGCAACAGGGGTATATGCAGCAGTTTGGGCTGCCTGGCTCGTTGCGTACTGTGTGAAGACTATTTCTTCCTAACAAAGACAGCCAACTTCGCCAAACGGGGGATGATTTAACAAAAGCGCATTTGCGAAAAAAGCACAATCGTTGCACGACTGTACCTAACCATAAACATCAATGCCTTTCTTAAAATCAATACACAGACGTATATATTTTTAAACCTGCATATTTAGCTAAAAGAAATCCAGGTTAGCAGGCAATATTAACCAGGTGAAATTGTGTCACTTCTCTTGCGTTCATTGCACGCAGAGTCAGGGTATATGCAACAGTTTGGGCCGCCTGGCTCGTTGCGAACTAATTTGCCAGACTTTTACGTAATTATGACATAACATTGAAGGTTGTGCAATGTAACAGGAATATTTAGACTTATGGATGCCACCCGTTAGATAAAATACGTAACGGTTCCATATTTCACTGAAAGAATAAACGTTTTGTTTTCGAAATTATAGTTTCCGGATTCGACCATATTAATGACCTAAGGCTCGTATTTCTGTGTGTTTTTATGTTATAATTAAGTCTGATTTGATAGAGCAGTCTGACTGAGCGATGGTAGGCACCAGCAGGCTCGTAAGCATTCATTCAAACAGCACTTTCGTGCGTTTTGCCAGCGGCTCTTCGCAATGCTTCAAGCATTGAGCTGTTTATGACTTCAAGCCTATCAACTCCCGAGATTAGGCTGGTGTAACCGATGTGAAATGGCTAGCTAGTTAGCGGGGTGCGCGCTAATAGCGTTTCAATCGGTGACGTCACTCGCTCTGAGACTTGGAGTAGTTGTTCCCCTTACTCTGAAAGGCCTGCAGCTTTTGTGTAGCGATGGGTAACGATGCTTCGAGGGTGGCTGTTGTCGATGTGTTCCTGGTTCGAGCCCAGGTAGGGACGAGGAGAGGGACGGAAGCTATACTGTTACACTGGCAATACTAAAGTGCCTATAAGAACATCCAATAGTCAAAGGTATAGGAAATACAAATGGTATAGAGAGAAATAGTCCTATAATTCCTATAATAACTACAACCTAAATCTTCTTACCTGGGAATATTGAAGACTCATGTTAAAAGGAACCACCAGCTTTCATATGTTCTCATGTTCTGAGCAAGGAACTTAAACGTTAGATTTTTTACATTGCACATATTGCACTTTTACTTTCTTCTCCAACACTTTGTTTTTGCATTATTTAAACCAAATTGAACATGTTTCATTATTTATTTGAGGCTAAATTGATTTTATTGATGTATTATATTAAGTTAAAATAAGTGTTCATTCAGTATTGTTGTAATTGTCATTATTACAAATACATTTAAAAAATCGTCCGATTAATCGGTATTGGCTTTTTTTGGTCCTCCAAAAATCGGTATCGGTGTTGAAAAATCATAATCGGTCGACCTCTAGTGCATACGGCCCAGTACATCACTGGGGGCAAGCTTCCTACCATCCAGGACCTCTATACCAGGCAGTGTCACAGGAAAACACTAAAAATTGTCAACGACTCCAGCCACCTTAGTCAGACTGTTCTCTCTGCTACCGCATGGCTAGCGATACCGGAGTGCCAAGTCTAGGTCCAAAAGTCTTCTTAACAGCTTCTACTCCCAAGCCGTAAGACTCCTGAACAGCTAATCAAATGGCTACCCAGCATATCTGCATTGCACCCCACCCTCTTTTACACTGCTGCTACTCTCTGTTTATTATCTATGCATAGTCACTTTAACTCTACCTACATGTACATATTACCTCAATTACCTTGACTATCCGGTTCCCCAACACATTGACTCTGTACCGGTACCTGTATATAGCCTCGCTATTGTTATTTTACTGCTGCTCTTTAATTATTTGTTACTGTTATTTTTTACTTAACACTTGTTTTTTCCTAACTGCATTGTTGGTTAAGGGCGTGTAAGTAAGCATTTCACTGTAAGGTCTACTACACCTGTTGTATTCGGCGCATGTGAAAAATAAGATTTGATTTGTTGGGTCATTGTCCTGTTGAAAAACAAATGATAGTCCCACTGAGCCCAAACCAGATGGGATGGTGTATCACTGCAGAATGCTGTGGTAGCCATGCTGGTTAAGTGTGCCTTGAATTCTAAATAAATCACAGACAGTGTCACCAGCAAAGCCTCCCCACACCATAACATCTCCTCATGGATGCTTTACGGTGGGAAATGCACATACGGAGATCATCTGTACACCCACACCGCGTCTCACAATGACACGGTGGTTGGAACCAAAAATCTCTAATTTGGACTCTAGACCAAAGGACAAATTTCCACCAGTCTAATGTCCATTGCTCGTGTTTCTTGGCCCAAGCAAGTCTCTTCTTATTATTGGTGTCCTTCAAAAGTGGTTTCTTTGCAGCAATTCAACCATGAAAGCCTGATTCACAGAGTCTCCTCTGAACAGTTGATGTTGATTTGTCTCTTACTTGAACTCTGTGAAACATTTATTTGGGCTGCAATTTCTGAGGTGCAGTTAACTATAATGAACTTATCCTCTGCAGCAGAGGTAACTCTGGGTCTTCCATTCCTTTGGCGGTCCTCATGAGAGCCAATTTCATCATAGCGCTTGATGGTTTTTGCGACTGCACTTGAAGAAACTTTCAAAGTTCTTGAAATGTTCCGTATTGACTGACCTTCATGTCTTAAAGTAATGATGGACTGTCGTTTCTCTTTGCGTATTTGAGCTGTTCTTGCCATAATATGGACTTGGTCTTTTACCAAATAGGGCTATCGTCTGTATACCCCCCCCTACCTTGTCACAACACAACTGATTGGCCCAAGCGCATTAACTTCTCTGCGCTACGGATCCCTTTTACGGGATCCCTTTCCTAAACAACCGCTAGAATTGCAGGGCGCCAAATGCAAAAATATGACTAAAAATATTTATAATCATGCAATCACAAGTGAAATATACCAAAACACAGCTGAGAAAACTACAGCCTCGTTCCGGTCCTGAAAGGAAGATGAAAATTTCCAAACGTATCAGATTAAAAAATATTACAAAAAATATTTATAATCATGCAATCACAAGTGAAATATACCATAACACAGCTTAGCTTGTTGTTAATCCACCTATCGTGTCAGATTTTGAAAATATACTTTACAGCGAAAGAAATCCAAGTTTTTGTGAGTGTAGCTTTCAATGCTACAACAGCTAGCCTTATATTAGCTTGGTTAGCTTGGTGACGAAAGTCAGAAAAGCAATTAAATTAATCGCTTACCTTTGATAATCTTCGGATGTTTCCACTCACGAGACTAGGAAAAGGGTGGCTATTTGAAGAATCTCAAAATATAAAATATATTGATTTGTTTAACACTTTTTTGGTTACTACATGATTCCATATGTTCCATTTCATAGTTTTGATGTCTTATTCTATAATGTAGAAAATAGTACAAATAAAGAAAATCCCTTGAATGAGTAGGTGTTCTAAAACGTTTGACCGGTAGTCTACATTGAAGTCTGTCCCTAAAATCTGTATGAGTATGCAAATGCATGAATTCTAGACAGGCTTCCAGTTCCACAATGTTTGCTGACGTGTTTTGTGGGGTTCTTTTTAGACCTTTCCTGTAGGTTTTCCATTTAGCATTTGGTGACATTTAGCATGTGACGCGTTGATGAATATGGGACAATGCACCCTTTTATCCATCCAGTGCAGCTGATTTTCCAAGGAGAACCGGAATCTTATATCTTATAATCAAAATATGCATTCATTCATCCCACTCATCCTAGGGAAGTAATTGATGAAATACCAGCAGAAATACTACACTATTTGGAGCTAAACAGACTTATAGTGACAAAATTGAAGGAAAGGAAAGAATTAAATAGGATGAAGAAAATTAATATTTTCAGAATTTAGCCGCACACTGTCTCTCAGATGCAAATCATTTATTGAAAGTCAAAACACAAATTCGGCAGCCACCTGCCTTCGTGAAGGTTTCCCTGAGTTAGTCAGTTCAGAGCTCATCCATGACCCTTTACTGATAACGTATCCCAGTGTATTTCCAATTACATTATGGAGTTCATGTCACTAAGTGTGAGGTGGAGTCACTAAAACTTAGGTTTTAGAGAAGACTTTATGTAACCATATTAGTAACCACTTTAGGTTATGACAGACTCAGTAATGTGTTGTATAGTATGGCGGTACTAATGGAGTTTATGTAGACAACCGTTCAGGGGTGCTTCAGAGGTTCTGTGCACAAAACTACTCTCAACTCAGCCAGTTTGGAGTAAACTTGAGGGGACATTTGCTCTCCAAGTGTGTCTGTTTTTCTTCAGAGTTCCATTTAAGTTTAAAGTTTTTTGAAGTGTTCAGGAAATGTTATAATAAACTGAGGCAGGTGGTGTTACCAGATTAGGCCTAGACACAGAGGAGCAGCCTGGAAGTGACACATGGGTTTTGTTAAGCAGATGGAACTTAGTGCATTCCAAAGTATTCAGACCCCTTGACTTTTTCCACATTTTGTTTACATTACAGCCTTATTCTAAAATGTATATATTTTTTTAAATCATCTTCAATCTACACACACTACTCCATAAGGACAAAGTGAAGACAGTATTTTTTTTTTGGGGGGGGGGGGGTAATTTATATAGAAAAAAACATACCTTAATTACATAACTATTCAGACAATTTGTTTTGAGACTCAAAATTGAGCTCAGGTGCATCCTGTTTCCATTGATCCTCCTTGATGTTTCTACAATTTGATTGGAGTACATTTAATTGATTGGACATGATTTGGAAAGGCACATGTTATGTTTGTTCCTTATATAATGACAAACTGGGGCATAGGTTTAACTACTTTTAATGAACATATACTTCAGCTAGAAAACTCCTTGTTTAGCCATGCAAGGCATTCTTCAACCACCTGCCCCGCCCGCATAGCCTACTGGGTAACGTAGTCTAAATGTTATTAACACATAACAACACAGCACACACCTGTCTATATAAGTTCCCACAGTTGACAGTGCATGTCAGAGCAAAAACCAAGCCATGAGGTCGAAGGAATTGTCCATAGAGCTCCTAGACAGGATTGTGTCGAGGCACAGATCTGAGTAAGGCTACCAAAACATTTCTGCAGCAGTGAAGGTTCCGAAGAACACAGTGGCCTCCATTATTCTTAAATGGAAGAAGTTTGGAACCACCAAAACTCTTCCTAGAGCTGGCCTCCCGGCCAAACTGAGCAGTCGGGGGAGAAGGGCCTTGGTCAGGGAGGTGACCAAGAACCTGATGGTCACTCAAGACAGAGCTCCAGAGTATCTCTGTGGAGATGGGAGAACCTTCCAGAAGGACAACCAACTCTGCAGTACTCCACCAATTAGGCCTTTATGGTAGGGTGGCCAGACGGAAGCCATTCATCAGTAAAGCGCAGCCCGCTATGAGTTTGCCAAAAGATACCTCTCAGACCATAAGACTCTCAGACCATAAGAAGCCAGATTCTCTGGTCTGATGAAACCAAGATTGAACTCTTAGGCCTAAATGCCAAGTGTCACGTCTGGAGGAAACCTGGCACAATCCCTACGGTGAAGCATGGTGATGGGAGCATCATGCTGTGGGGATGTTTTTCAGCGGCAGGGACTGGGAGACTAGTCAGGATCAAGGGAAAGATGAACAGAGCAAAGTACAGAGAGATCCTTGATGAAAACCATCTCCAGAGCACTCAGGACCTCAAACTGGGAGTGGCCCAGCCAGAGCCAGGACATGAACTTGATCTCTGGAGAGACCTGAAATAGCTATGCAGCGACGCTCCCCATCCAACCTGATAGAGCTTGAGAGGTTCTGCAGAGAAGAATGGGAGAAACTCCCCAAATACATGTGTGCCAAGCTTATAGCGTCATACCCAATAAGACTCGAGGCTGTCATCACTGCCAAAGGTGCTACAACAAAGTACTGAGTAAAGGGTCTGAATACTTAGGGAAATGTGATATTTCATTTTTTAAATGTATTGTTTTTGCTTTGTTATGATGGGATATTGTGTGTAGATTGATGAGAGAAAAAATGTGGAAAAAGTCAAGGAGTCTGAACACTTTCCGAATGCACTGTATATACTTGGCTTATTCTCAAATATACTTAGCGCGAAGTTGCTTATGGATCTGAGGCACTTCTCTTTGGTACTTTTGGAAGACCAGTAACCTGAGAGGTCATTTAATTTATCCTGCAGGGGATCTGTACTCCTGAATTTGTCATAGAAACTGCTTACGTCCTAAATGAATCATGATACATTCAATAGTGCATTTTTGAAAGCAGAGACCAATAATATGTGGTCACCAGACACTTTGTATCCATTTGTCTTTAGCAATGCAAGCACTCACTGCTTGGAAATACAATGCTTCTAAGTTCCAATCAGAACTGACAACTTCAATCAGTTTATTTGGTTTCATGTCATAGCTGCTTGATGTATTTGACCTCTGTGTCTTTTTTCATTTGGAATGAAAATAGATTTACATGCTGCTTGAACAGCAAAGAAAAAACATCAGTTTACAATTTTTTGGGAGTTAGAGAGAGCAGCTCCATGTAACTGATCTTGAGTTTCCACCCAGCTGTCTCCCAGATTTCATATCTGGCTCGTCTTTCCTGACAACAGGACTTGAAGGGAGGTCTTGTTTTGCTGTGGCGGGTCAGGGCACACTGAGGGACTGTGGCACTTAATCACACACTCAAGCCCGCCTTGTCAAACTTATGAACGGCTTCACACATATCTCTAAAGTACACATGTCAGAATACACATACAAATCAAGCCCAGGTCTTAGGAGATGCATATACATATAGCCTACATTCAGTAAGATGTTGGCATGTCTACTTATCACTGTGTAACGTGATTAATGTCTGACGCTGTTGCAGTCCGTCTAAATGTGGACGACGTATTAGTACTGTATGTCCTACATATATGTTTTAGGCTTAGTCACACAAGTCTCATATGTCTTTGTTAGTATAAGAAGGTTATCAGTTATAACATCTTGTAGTAATGTTTCAAAACATTTAAAAGGATAATGCAGACTCAGTATAGTTGTTTTTAAACAACTATACTGAACACAAATATGGCACCAACATGTAAAGTGTTGGTCCCATGTTTCATGAGCTGAAAAAAGATCCCATCAATTTCCAAAAGCACTAAAAGTTTCTCTCAAATTTTGTGCACAAATGTGTTTACATCCCTGTTAGTGAGCATTTCTCCTTTGCCAAGATAATTCAACCACCTGACAGGTATGACATATCAAGAAGCTGATTAAACAGCATGATCATTACACAGGTGCACCTTGTGCTGGGGACAACAAAAGGCCACTCTAAAATGTGCAGTTTTATCACACAACACAATGCCACAGATGTTTCAAGTTTTGAGGGAGTGTGCAATTGGCACGTGGACTGGAGGAATGTTCAACAGAGCTGTTGCCAGAGAATTTAATGTTCATTTCTTTACCATAAGCCACCTCCAACATTTTTTTTGAGAATTTGGCAGTACATCCAACCGGCCTCACAACCGCAGACCACGTGTAACCACGCCAGCCCTGGACCTCCACATCCGGCTTCTTCACCTGCGGGATCGTCTGAAACCAGCCACCCGGACAGCTGATGAAACTGAGGTGTATTTCTGTCCGTAATAAAGCCCTTTTGTGGGGAGAATCTCATTCTGATTGGCTGGGCCTAGCTCCCCAGTGGGTGGGCCAGGCTCCCAAGAGGGTGGGCCTATGCCATAAATTAATGAATTTATTTGCAAATTATGGTGGAAAATAAGTATTTGGTCACCTACAAACAAGCAAGATTTCTGGCTCTCACAGACCTGTAACTTCTTCTTTAAGAGGCTCCTCTGTCCTCCACTCGTTACCTGTATTAATGGCGCCTGTTTGAACTTGTTATCAGTATAAAAGACACCTGTCCACAACCTCAAAGAGTCACACTCCAAACTCCACTATGGCCAAGACCAAAGAGCTGTCAAAGGACACCAGAAACAAAATTGTAGACCTGCACCAGGCTGGGAAGACTGAATCTGCAATAGGTAAGCAGCTTGGTTTGAAGAAATCAACTGTGGGAGCAATTATTAGGAAATGGAAGACATACAAGACCACTGATAATCTCCCTCGATCTGGGGCTCCACGCAAGATCTCACCCCGTGAGGTCAAAATAATCACAAGAACGGTGAGCAAAAATCCCAGAACCACACGGGGGGACCTAGTGAATGACCTGCAGAGAGCTGGGACCAAAGTAACAAAGCCTACCATCAGTAACACACTACGCCGCCAGTGACTCAAATCCTGCAGTGCCAGACGTGTTCCCCTGCTTAAGCCAGTACATGTCCAGGCCCGTCTGAAGTTTGCTAGAGAGCATTTGGATGATCCAGAAGAAGATTGGGAGAATGTCATATGGTCAGATGAAACCAAAATAGAACTTTTTGGTAAAAACTCAACTCGTCGTGTTGAGGACAAAGAATGCTGAGTTGCATCCAAAGAACACCATACCTACTGTGAAGCATGGGGGTGGAAACATCATGCTTTGGGGCTGTTTTTCTGCAAAGGGACCAGGACGACTGATCCGTGTAAAGGAAAGAATGAATGGGGCCATGTATCGTGAGATTTTGAGTGAAAACCTCCTTCCATCAGCAAGGGTATTGAAGATGAAACGTGGCTGGGTCTTTCAGCATGACAATGATCCCAAATACACCGCCCGGGCAACGAAGGAGTGGCTTCGTAAGAAGCATTTCAAGGTCCTGGAGTGGCCTAGCCAGTCTCCAGATCTCAACCCCATAGAAAATCTTTGGAGGGAGTTGAAAGTCCGTGTTGCCCAGCAACAGCCCCAAAACATCACTGCTCTAGAGGAGATCTGCATGGAGGAATGGGCCAAAATACCAGCAACAGTGTGTGAAAACCTTGTGAAGACTTACAGAAAACGTTTGACCTCAAAACGTTTGACCTCATTGCCAACAAAGGGTATATAACAAAGTATTGAGATAAACTTTTGTTATTGACCAAATACTTATTTTCCACCATCATTTGCAAATAAATTCATTAAATATCCTACAATGTGATTTTCTGGAGAAAAAAAATCTCATTTTGTCTGTCATAGTTGAAGTGTACCTATGATGAAAATTACAGGCCTCTCTCATCTTTTTAAGTGGGAGAACTTGCACAATTGATGGCTGACTAAATACTTTTTTGCCCCACTGTATGTACGTACAGTCACAGTTGGGACGACGTCCTCGATGCACTTATTGATAAAGCCAGTGACTGATGTGGTGTACTCCTCAATGCCATCGGAAGAATCCCGGAACATATTCCAGTCTGTGCTAGCAAAACAGTTCTGTAGTTTAGCATCTGCTTCATCTGACCACTTTTTTATAGACCGATGATGACTTGGAATTAAATTATAAAGTCATCAAATAAAACAAATAGTATACACATGTCATGAAGTTGGCCTATTGGGGGAGGTTTATGACCCACATAAATACCTTTCCCCTTTTTTCTCTCTACTTTATAGAGTTGACTCTTGTAAAGCCTTTGTAACATAGAGAGTCTGGTAACATCCAAAGGTGGGAAACTGAACCATATTTCGGTAATCCAACCAGTTGAAAATATGCGTTGGTACTTAATGAATATGATCTCAGATCAGTTGTTGCCTGAGACATTACTACTAATGACAGGATGACATAAACTGTATCTTGGAAAGTCGACACATTCTAGTTATCAGATTCACATGGAATTGTTGTGCAATTAAATGTTTAAATATGAAACTATTTGTGAAAAGATTAAATGTAATTTTAGCTTCTTAAATGAAAGAACGGTTTGTCATAAGAGTAAACTCTGTTCACTCAGAGGGTGAACCGTCCAAGTGAACAGACATTTATTTTAAACTATGAAACACGCCCTTCATTCACCACTATATTAACCCGTTGACGAAAATTCAACTTTCTGTTCCAAGGACGTGAGGACTTGCGGTCCCCACATTGAAAGGACAAAGATCACCTACAGAACTAAGCCAACCTCAGCGTGAGCTCTGGTTGAACGACAAGAACCTAACGAAATTAGCATCGAATTTCAACTCGAAGATGACGATCAACACGCCGAAAGAATGGATTTCGACTATACCAGCCAGAATATAGCATGAGCTTGAAGTATGGCAACTTGGTATGAACTTTGAACTCTTATTTACTAAAGAAGTGATACCTACTAGCCATTGCATTAGCAACAGCAGCTGTAAACGTGGGCTAGGAGAGGACGGACAGAGTATCCATTCTACCACGCTCCAGTTCACCACTAGATGTTCTTCAGAGGACAAGAGATCCATGCTGGACAACCTGGCCTTCTATCTACGACCAATCTACCGAAGCGCAGCTCGGAGTAAATATTTATTGCATTTTCCTTTTTCAAATGGGCGGTTATTTAGAATGCATAAGATACTGTATTTACGATAGCATAGCTGCCTACGGCCCGATAGAGAAACAAAATATTTTTGTTCCTCAGTCTTCCTGCTCTTTCATTCAAAACCCAACCCCCTTTCTTTCGGTAACCAGCCGGCATATCTGTTCCGTCCGTTAGGGACGTTTTACTTTATGACATAATTTTTAATCAATGTATGATCCATTCTGTGTAGATGTAATTCTGTGTGATTATTTAGGTGTTTAGTAAATAAATAATTAAACCAAATTTTGTATTGCTGATTCAACTTGTTAGCCAGGGTTCGTGAAGATAACCAAGAATTTACAACTTTCAGATGAGACTGAATAAGGTGGGGACTAAATATTGACTGCTACTGATGTAAAAGCTTACTAGGTCTTTAAGAGTTTATTCTGAAGCTAACAGCTCTATAAACATTATTTTGTGGTGCCCCGACTTTTTAATTAATTACATTTACCTGATTAGCTTAATCAGGTAATATTAATTACAGATCAATTATTTTATAGAATAGCATGTCATATCACTTAATCCGGCATAGCCAAAGACACGACACACAACTGAAATATTTTACTTAAGTAATGTGAATAAATTATGGTTAATAGTTTAAGCAGTAATGGGCAGTCACTACCATCATGTGACTTTTATTAATTGTTTATTCTGTGTTGTTGCAGCATTCAACCCACATAATGCATTTAGAGTGCCTTCAGAAAGTATTCATACCCGTTGACTTATTCCACTTTGTTGTGTTACAGACTAAATTCAAAATTGATGAAATATATATTTTCTCACTCATCTACACACAATACATCATGTCAAAGTGAAAAACTTTTTTTTGTGAAAATTTTGCAAATTTATTGAAAATGAAATACTGTTTCTCATTTACATAAGTATTCACACCCCTGAGACAATACATATTAGAATCACCTTTGGCAGTGATAACAGCTGTTAGTCTTTCTGGGTAAGTCTCTGAGATTTTCACACCTGGATTGTACAATATTTGCACATTTATTCTTGAAGAAATTCTTCAAGCTCTGTCAAGTTGGTTGTTGATCATTGGTAGACAGCCATTTCCGAGTCTTGCCATAGATTTTCAAGCCAATTTAAGTCAAAACTCTAACTAGGCCACTCAGGAACATTCAACGTTGTCTTGGTAAGCAACAGTGTATATTTGGCCTCTTGTTTTAGGTTATTGTCCTGCTGAAATGTGTATTTGTCTCCCAGTGTCTGTTGGAAGCAGACTGAACCAGGTTTTCCTCTAGGAGTTTGCGTATGCTTAGCTCTATTCTGTTTCTTTTTATCCTAAAAAAAACTCCATAGTCTTTGGGACGCAGCTACAATCATGTTTGAAAATATGAAGAGTTGTACTCAGTGATGTGTTGTGTTGGATTTGCCCCAAACATAACGCTTTGTATTCAGGACATAAAGTGAATTTCTTTCACTATATTCAATGTCAGCTTTTTAAATTTTTACCCATCTACTAATAGGTGCCCTTTGCGATGCATTGGAAAACCTCCCTGGTCTTTGTAGTTGAATCTGTGTATGAAATTCACTGCTCGACTGAGGGACCTTACAGATAATTGTATGTGTGGGGTACAGGGATGAGGTAGTCATTCAAAAATCATGTTAAACACTATTATTGCACACAGACTGAGTCCATGCAACTTATTATGTGACTTGCTAAGCAAATGTTTACTCTTGAACTCATTAAACTTACCATAACAAATGGGTTGAATACTTATTGACTATAGACATTTCAGCTTTTCCTTTTTAATAATTTTTTTCTAAAAAACGTAATTTCTCTTTGACATTATGGGGTATTGTGTTTAGGCCAGTGACAAATCTATTTTCAAGTCAGGCTGTAACAGAACAAAATGTGTAACAAATCAAGGGGTGTGAATACTTTCTGAAGGCACTGTAATGTTTTAAAAAATATATCAAGATCTTAAACAGTGATTATTTTTTAATAATCAAACTGAAACCGAACCGACCTCAAAAAGCGCTAATCGCTCAGCACTAGCAGACTCTTCATGATGGGGATATGGAACATAGACTAACCTTACTGCCTGTTATCTTGTGGTTTGTCTTTTATATCACCCAGTCTAAAGCTGTGGTTTGGAGCCACTCTGGCTGGTTATCATATTCATGGTTGATGTATGTAACCCTCACCCTTTCAGATTTTACTCCTATCAGTGAAAACACAGCCCACAGACCTCTATCTGTTCCTTGTGAGGCATAAATTAAAGACTTGCCCAAGAGAAACTGTCATTAGTTGAAAAGAGTCCTTGTTTCCTGGCTCTCAAATCTCTGGTGTCTTTTCTGATTAACGTTCAGTAGCTTTGGCCAACTGCACACTGTCCTCTCGTGCATTGTGCAGATAAATCATTTGGTTGGGTTTTGTTGGGTCAGTGTGCCAAGGTGTCTCTCTGCACCTATAATTCACTGACAATGTTCTATTTCAATTCAGCTACATTCAACCACTTCTTCTATAGGCATGGTTGTAATTCTGCCAGATGCAAACCCCTATCACAGAATAGTTTTGTTGTTGTGGATCACACAAATGACTGTTAAAGCGGCAAACTCCCCTCAACTGCACATCACCTCTGCTGCGTGTTAAATGATTCGTAGCCCTTCATGGTCTGCAACTAATTTCCTCCCATTAAAGGTTCTCTTAAATTTTGTTTATATGCACATATTCATTAAGACAAAGATGGATCTGTTTGGCAGAATGCATCCATTTGTTGTGGTTATTGGTGGGAAGAAAGATTAGCTCAAGGTGTCATCTTTTGTAATAACATGCATACGAATACTCCTCCTCGTTATTAAGATAGAAATATTTGGATCTGTCACTGACATTCATGATTTATCGTTGGCAAATTATTATATTGTCAATCAAGTACACTATTTGCCTGCCCTTAACTCAATCAGCCTGCTGCACAGAACCTTTGGATGCTGTAGTCTAGAGCACCTGGTTAAATGGCACTTATAGGAGCATTTTTTAAATCTCAAAATGGTTAAACTAGTGAGAAATATATGTGATTATAGAAAACAAATCTGTGTTTGCTTAATTTACTATCATCTTAAATTAAGATACAGAATTATTTTGCCATTTCTAATTAATGTATATTGCACTGTACCCAAACCGTCCGCGCTTGTGCCATTGTGCGCAAATTGATTTAGTTCCCCCACACCAAACGCGATCAAGACATGCAGGTTAAAATATCAAAACAAACTCTGAATCAATTATATTCATTTGGGAACAGGTCGAAAAGCATTAAACATTTATGGCAATTTACCTAGCTAGCTTGCAGTTGCTAGCCATTTTGTTCTATTTAGCTAGCTTGCTGTTGCTAGCTAATTTGTCCTGGGATATAAACGTTGAGTTGTTATTTTACCTGAAATGCACAAGCTCCTCTAGTCCAACAATTAATCCACACTTAAAATGGTCAACCGAATCGTTTCTAGTCATCTCTCCTCCTTCCAGGATTTTTCTTCTTTGGACTTATATGGCGATTGGCAACTAACTTTCATAAAAGGTGTATTACCACCACCGACCTCCGTTCGTCTTTGTCACCCACGTGGGTATAACCAGTGAGGAGATGGCACGTGGGTATCTGCTTCTATAAACCATTGAGTAGCTGGGAGAGGCAGGACTTGCAGCGCGATCGTGTCACAAATAGAACTGACTTCTAGTTTAGCCCTTGGCAACGCAAAAGCTCGTTGGCGCATGCGAGCAGTGTTGGTGCAATAATTGAATAACATGTATGTCAGCATGTTGCGCAACTTTCCATGATGTGGACAGTATGTATTACTACATTACAAAAGCTGACGTTCTGACCACGTCGAATTCGGGGGAATTACACATCCTTTTTGCCTCAGATTGTTGATGTTAGTATACAAGTTTATAGTCAACATGATGACCCAAGATCAATTGCTTAAAACCAATCAATATATTTGTTTTTTTAGGCCTACTGTTGATATTGTCATATGCGCTGATTTTCCTTTCTCAAATGGAATGGATTATTCAGGGCGGTCTATCTATAAAAGTCGCTGGCCACACACCAATACACGGATTTGAAAGTCAAACTATCACTTATATAGCAGTCAACCGTTGTCATCGTTGATATCCTATGGTGGGTCGTGATTCGTTAAAATGAACTAAAATAAAAAGTGGTTTATTCCATTTTACGTGATGGCAGCCTCGCGAAATCATGTATAGGTTATTCCAAATGTCCATGTGGCCTTTGAATAGTCTTACTTAAAAACAGCGCTACACCCAAACGTTTGCCCCCTGTTCTATTGATTTCAGCGTGATATCGATATAAACAGACCCCTCCCAAGTGCCATGATTATTAGCCACTTAATTGTTGATGTTTCCTGAAGTGCTGCTCAGTCAGCCGCCGTTAATTCCAGTCACGAAAGAACTCTTTAGTGTAACCTAAACTCAGCAAAAAAAGAAACGTCCCTTTTTCAGGACCCTATCTTCCAAAGATAATTTGTAAAAATCCAAATAACTTCACAGATCTTCATTGCAAAGGGTTTAAACACTGTTTCCCATGCTTGTTCAGTGAACCATAAACAATTAATGAACATGCAACTGTGGAACGGTCGTTAAGACACTAACAGCTTACAGACGGTAGGCAATTAAGGTCACAGTTATGAAAATTTAGGACACTAAAGAGGCCTTTCTACTGACTCTGAAAAACACCAAAAGAAAGATGCCCAGGGTCCCTGCTCATCTGCGTGAACGTGCCTTAGGCATGCTGCAAGGAGGCATGCAGATGTGGCCAGGGCAATAAATTGCTATGTCCGTACTGTGAAACGCCTAAGACAGCGCTACAGGGAGACAGGACGGACAGCTGATCAACCTCGCAGTGGCAGCCCACATGTAACAACACCTGCACAGGATCAGTACATCCGAACATCACACCTGCGGGACAGGTACAGGATGGCAACAACAACTGCCCGAGTTACACCAGGAACGAAAAATCCCTCCGTCAGTGCTCAGACTTTCCACAATAGGCTGAGAGATGCTGGACTGAGGGCTTGTAGGCCTGTTGTAAGGCAGGTCCTCACCAGACATCACCGGCAACAACGTTGCCTATGGGCACAAACCCACCGTCGCTGGACCAGACAGGACTGGCAAAAAGTGCTAGTCATCTCTCCTCCTTCCAGTGCTCTTCACTGACGAGTCACGGTTTTGTCTCACTAGGGGTGATGGTCGGATTCGCGTTTATCGTCGAAGGAATGAGATTTACACCGAGGCCTGTACTCTGGAGCGGGATCAATTTGGAGGTAGAGGGTTCCTCATGGTCTGGGACAGTGTGTCACAGCATCATCGGACTGAGTTTGTTGTCATTGCAGGCAATCTCAACACTGTGCGTTACAGGGATGACATCCTCCTCCCTCATGTGGTACCCTTCCTGCAGGCTCATCCTGACATGACCCTCCAGCCTGACAATGCCACCAGCCATACTGCTCGTTCTGTGCGGGATTTCCTGCAAGACAGGAATGTCAGTGTTCTGTTCTGGCCATGGCCAGCGAAGAGCCCGGATCTCTTGGAGGGTGAGAGCTAGGGCCATTCCCCCAGAAATGTCTGGGAACTTGCAGGTGCCTTGGTGGAAGAGTGAGGTAACATCTCACAGCAAGAACTGGCAAATCTGGTGCAGTCCATGAGGAGGAGATGCACTGCAGTACTTAATGCAGCTGGTGGCCACACCAGATACTGACTGTTACTTTTGATTTTGACCCCCCCTTTGTTCAGGGACACATTATTCCATTTCTGTTACTCACATGTCTGTGGAACTTGTTCAGTTTATGTCTCAGTTGTTGAATCTTGTTATGTTCATACAAATATTTACACATGTTAAGTTTGCTGAAAATAAACGCAGTTGACAGTGAGAGGACAATTCTTTTTTTGCTGAGTTTATGTAGCCCACAGGGCTCAACATTGGGCGTTCACTCACTGCTCTAGAATGTAGAGGAAAATGCAATTCAAGATGGTGCTACGAAATTTATGTCAGAACTTTGTCTTATGTTATAACCTTAATATACTTGTAATTGACATTGTTGGTGAAATAAGAATGTTAATTTCCTGTGACAGGTGCTAGTTTAGACCGCTGCTTTTGGTAGTATTTCTTCCATATTTGGGGTTGGGAGGTGGTACCATTTGGAGGTGTTTCCATGGGTTGGATCAATAAAAATACCCTTGATACTGTCGTCATTTTCATCTCCAGATCCTCGGTGGATATTGAAATTCAGTCTGTTCGCTTTGTAAATAAATATATTTAGTCCCTATTTTGTTTTGTATTCCATGGATTTCATATAGAAAAAGACTATGTTTTCACTCACGAACCTGCAGCCACTAGTTAGCTTGTCAGTTGACATTCTAAGTTATAGCGCCGTTCTGCCACGAAGCAGCGCCACAGAGTTCTATTGAGTTTTTTTTTTATCATGCCCGTGATGACATTCCATTCACTCTAAACATGCTACATTCTCAGAATATATCGCCTCCAGCTATAGAACCATATATGGTAGAGACATTGGGTTTGGACTATTATTTTTTCTGACGCAATTTCTATTGAATGGACCTGTTTGTATAAACCTTGAATTAGTTAATCATTTTATGGGTGAACACCCTAAAACTTAACACGTTAGCAGAGGTAGCTAGCTATTTATGTTTGTTTATTAAATGAAGTAAGGCTCTTAGCCAAGGCACTATCACCCCAAGCAGGGGCAACTGGTTTATAACTGTTTTATATCCAATGAAGTTGGCCAGCAGGTCTGTTAGAAAGCAGCTGACTCAGCACTTCCACCTGCAGCGCTGAAGGAGTCATGGCACAGTGTGCTCTCTACACTCATACTGACTGGCATCTGCTCTCTCAGCGGACACCAGGAACTGAGATATTGACAAGCACATACAAACACACAAACATAGTGAGGCGGGAAACAGACAGGTCAATGTCTTACTTAGATAGAGCTCCCCTCAGTGGTTGGAATCTGTTGTTACTCAGGAAGGAAGGGTTATTTTTGGAATCTTCAGGTAGCTAAATCACCCCCTCAAACAGATTACATAAATTGATTGCGAGAATCAAGGTTAATTGTACTGTCTCTCTTCAATAGCAATGCATTCTTTTCAGTGTAATTTTGTTAGCTGCTAACCTCCCCAATGTTTAATAAAATAGCTATATTTGGCCATTGCCCTGCTTGGAACTTTTTATTAATTTTTTAAAATTTAACCTTTATTTAACTAAGCGAGTCAGTTAACAAATTCTTATTTACAATGACTACCTGTCCCGGCCAAACCCGGACGATGCTGGGCCAATTGTACGCCGCCCTATGGGACTCCCAATCACAGCCGGATGTGATGCAACCTGGATTCGAATCAGTTTACCTCGAAGGTTGAAGCCACTGAGATGCAGTGTCTTAGACCACTGCGCCACTCGGGAGCCAAAATAAACCACATTTTCCCTGTCAGTTTTCAGGGAACTATTTGATTAAATATCAGTTTGTCTCGAAGGTTTAAGCCATTTGATGCCTTGAAGTGTTCTCTGTAGAGTTATCATTCACATTTTTCCTCTTTATTACATTTTTCCTCTTTATATCTTTATTTCTTCACCTAAGTGCAGTATCAATTAGGCAAAATAAGTGACATAATAGCAATTGAGCTTGGGGAGAGTGTTGGGTACAAATACTGTAACTCAATTTCTCTGCTCTTGGGGTATAATACTATCGAATCACATCACAAAATGCCATATCCATGAGAAGAGCCCTTACCCATGACTCTTAAAGCTATTTTTATAAGGGTGTACATTGTGATAAATCTTTTGTCTGGTACTGTATATTTTCAAAAAATGTGCGTTACACTTGTATTGTAGTGGTCTACTCTAGACTATTTGTAATAGATTTGTATATGATGTTGTTCAGTTATGCTCATACTGCACAATTTTTTAAACTGGATGAAAGGGCTTGTCTGCTCTCGACTTCAAGCTAAGATAGTTAGCATATCATAGGGACTGCCTTGGATCGCTTCCTAATTGAATAACTTAATTTGGTGATAAAAGGCTCAAACATCTAAGCGCATTTCATTATGCAGAATTCACTCTTTGATTTGATAAACCTAAAAGCAGCATGGAAAAAACATCAAATATTGTGGATCCATTGCGCTGCAGAGCTATTTTTGCAATGTTGTCTTTAATAATAATGCAATATTATATTTAATAATAATAATAATAACTTGTCATAGTTTCCAGGAACCCGGCAGGTAGCGTAGCGGTTAAGCGCATTGGGCCAGAAATCGAAACATTGCTGGTTCGAATCACTGAGCAGACTATATAAAAAATCTGTCGCTATGTCCTTGAGCAAGGCACTTAAACCTAGTTTTTCCTGTAAGTAGTTCTGGCTAAGAGTGTCTGCTAAATTACTATGATGTACATGTTTCCAAGAACATAGCTATTGCTCTGTGATGAAGAACAGTGGATTGGTTATTATTTTAAGGTCGTCTTGGCCAGATCAAGGTGATAGTTGTGTATCTTTGAACTTGATGTTTTAAGAGAGAGGATAAAGAGATACTGAAATACCAAATCCTCCCCCTCCTATCCCCTAATATTAGACGCTGTTAAAAGATCACCAGTGAATCAAAGTGGTGTGTTGGTGTGCGTACTGATTATCAGGTGAGATTGCTTGTGCTGAAGTGATTCATATACCAGCTTCAGTGCACACTTAAAAAGGAGCCCTTTCCCCTTTTGACAATTTTGGGATAGTGGCCCAAACCTATTAGGTCCAAGAATTCCATCTTGCTGCTATCTTTAGAGCAGGACTTGCTGTAAGGACCGACGCTGGAGTACGGGGAGTTAAACATTTAATGTGGAACGGACATGTAACAGGACAGGAACAGCGTCAGCACACGAGTAACACAACGACATACGAACATTAATGCAGCAGCGAGGATTAGAGCTGGGGAACTGACAAATATAGGGGAGGTAATAAAACAGGTGATTGAGTCCAGGTGAGTCCAATAATTCGCTAATCCGTGTGACGAGGGAAGGCAGGTGTGCATAATGATGGTGACAGGAGTGCGTAATGCTGGGGAGCCTGGCGCCTTCGAGCACCAGGGAGGGGGAGCGGGAGCAGGCATGACAGTACCCCCCCCCCCCTCTAGGGCCCGGCGTCCCACCTGGGCGAGCCTGACGGGCCGGCCTAGGCGCTGGGCCAGCTGGGTAGGGCGTAGGAGCCCGACAAACCGGTTGAGGCGTAGGAGCCCGACAAACCGGCTGAGGCGTAGGAGCCCAGCGAACCGGCTGAGGCGTGGGAGCCCAGCGAACCGGCTGAGGCGTGGGAGCCCGGCGAACCGGCTGAGGCGTGGGAGCCCGGCGAACCGGCTGAGGCGTGGGAGCCCGGCGAACCGGCTGAGGCATTGTAGCCCGGCGAACTGGTTGAGGCGTGGGAGCCTGACGATCCGGTTGAGGTGTGGGAGCATGACGATCCCGCAGCGACGTGGGAGCCTAGTGAGCTAGCTGAGGTGTAAAAACCTGACGATCTGGCTGAAGCCTGACGTAGGATGGGCGCCTGCCGAGCAAACCGGGGCAAGGAAACCTCTTGAGCCAGCTAGGGCATGGAAGCCCGCCGAGCTGTGTTAGGCACACCATCGGCGGCACACCACGAACCTGACATCACCACCAACCGGAAAGCCAGCACTCCGCGATGCTTCGTTTGAGGGCTGCTGCATTCTGTAAGGACCAACGCTGGAGTTGAGAAGCAGGTACGGGGAGATTAACATTTAATGTGGAACGGACATGTAACAGGACAGGAACAACGTCAGCACACGAGTAACACAACGACATACGAACATTAATGCAGCAGCGGGGATTAGAGCTGGGGAACTAACAAATTAAGGGGAGGTAATAAAACAGGTGAATGAGTCCAGGTGAGTCCAATAATTTGCTAATGTGCGTGATGAGGGAAGGCAGGTGTGTGTAATGATGGTGGCAGGAGTGTGTAATGCTGGGGAGCGGGCGTGACACTTACACAATTTTCACCATCACAATGACTAACAGAATCATACACACACACTGTTAATTACCCACAGACTTTGTATGCTTTTTGAGAATATGTTGAGTTACAGTGCCTTCGAAAAGTATTCAGAACCCTTTACTTTTTCCAGATTTTGTTATGTTACAGCCTTATTTTAAAATGTATTAAATGTTTTTTTCCCTCAATCTACACACAATAGCCTATAATGACAAAGCAAAAACAGGTTCAGAAATGTTACCTAATTTATCAAATAAAATAAAAACATTACATTTACATAAGTATTCAGACCCTTTACTCAGTACTTTGTTGAAGCACCTTTGGCAGTGATTACAGCATCGAGTCTTCTTGGGTATGAAGCTACAAGCTTGCCACACCTGTATTTGGGGAGTTTCTTCCATTCTTCTCTGCAGATCCTCTCAAGCTCTGTCAGGTTGGATGGGGAGCATTGCTGCACAGCTATTTTCAGGTCTCTCCAAAGCGGTTAGATTGGGTTCAAGTCCAGACTCTGGCTGGGCCACTCAAGGACATTCAGAGACTTGTCCCGAAGCCACTCCTGCGTTGTCTTGGCTGTGTGCTTAGGGTCATTGTCCTGTTGGAAGATGAACCTCAAATCAAATGTTATTAGTCACATGCGCCGAATACAACAGGTGCAGACCTTACAGTGAAATGCTTACTTACGAGCCCCTAACCAACAATGCAGTTTAAAAAAAATATGGATAAGAATAAGAGATAAAAGTACAAGTAAAATTAAAGAGCAGCAGTAAAATAACAATAGCGAGACTATATACAGGGGTGTACCTATACAGAGTCAATGTTGAGGTGGCATGTAGGTAGAGTTATTAAAGTCACAATGCATAGATGACAGAGATTAGCAGTGGTGTAAAGAGAGGGTGGGGGGTGGGGCCCTGCAAATAGTCTGGGTAGCCATTTGACTAGATGTTCAGAAATCTTATGGCTTGGGGGTAAAAACTGTTGAGAAGCCTTTTTGTCCTAGACTTGGCACTCCGGTACCGCTTGCCATGCAGTAGTGGAGAAAACAGTCTATGGCTGAGGTGGCTGGGGTCTTTGACAATTTTTAGGGCCTTCCTCTGACACTGCCTGGTGTAGAGGTCCTGGATGGCAGGCAGCTTTGCCCCAGTGATGTACTGGGCCGGACGCACTACCCTCTGAACTGCCTTGCGTTCGGAGGCCGAGCAATTGCCGTACCAGGCAGTGATGCAACTGGTCAGGATGCTCTCGATGTTGCAGCTGTAGAACCTTTTGAGGATCTCAGGACCAATGCCAAATCTTTTTAGTTTCCTGAGGGGGAATAGGCTTTTTTGTGCCCTCTTCACGACTGTCTTGGTGTGTTTGGACCATTCTAGTTTGTTGTTGATGTGGACACCAAGGAATTTGAAGCTCTCCACCTAATCCACTACAGCCCCGTCGATGAGAATGGGGACGTGCTCGGTGCTCCTTTTCCTGTAGTCCACAATCATCTCCTTAGTCTTGGTTACGTTGAGGGATAGGTTGTTATTCTGGCACCACCAGGCCAGGTCTCTAACCTCCTCCCTATAGGCTGTCTCGTCGTTGTCGGTGATCCGGCCTACCACTGTTGTGTTGTCTGCAAACTTAATGATGGTGTTGGAGTCGTACCTGGCCATGCAGTCGTGGGTGAACAGGGAGTACAGGAGGGGACTGAGCACGCACCCCTGGGGAGCTCCAGTGTTGAGGATCAGCGTGGCAGATGTGTTGCTACCTACCCTCCCCACCTGGGGGCGGACCGTCAGGAAGTCCAGGATCCAGTTGCAGAGGGAGGTGTTTAGTCCCAGGTTCCTTAGCTTAGTGATGAGCTTTGAGGGCACTATGGTGTTGAACACTGAGCTGCAGTCAATGAATAGCATTCTCACATAAGTGTTCCTTTTGTCCAGGTGGGAAAGGGCAGTGTGGAGTGCAATAGAGATTGCATCATCTGTGGATCTGTTTGGGCAGTATGCAAATTGGAGTGAGTCTAGGGTTTCTGGGATAATAGTGTTGATGTGAGCCATTACCAGCCTTTCAAAGCACTTCATGGCTACGGACGTGAGTGCTACGGGTCTGTAGTCATTTAGGCAGGTTGCCTTTGTGTTCTTGGGCACAGGGACTATGGTGGTCTGCTTGAAGCATGTTGGTATTACAGACTCAATCAGGGACATGTTGAAAATGTCAGTGAAGACACCTGCCAGTTGGTCAGCACATGCCCGGAGCACACGTCCTGGTAATCACGGAGAGCGTGATCACACAGTCGTCCGGAACTTCAGTGTTGCTTGCCTCGAAGTGAGCATAGAAGTGATTTAGCTCGTCTGGTAGGCTCGTGTCGCGGCTGTGCTTCCCTTTGTAGTCTGTAATAGTTTGCAAGCCCTGCCACATCCGACGAGCGTCGGAGCCGGTGTAGTATGATTCAATCTTAGCCCTATATTGACGCTTTGCCTGTTTGATGGTTCGTCGCAGGGCATAGCGGGATTTCTTGTAAGCTTCCGGGTTAGATTCCCACCCCTTGAAAGCGGCATCTCTACCCTTTAGCTCAGTGCGAATGTTTCCTGTAATCTATGGCTTCTGGTTGGGGTATGTACGTACAGTCACTGTGGGGACGACGTCCTCAATGCACTTATTGATAAAGCCAGTGACTGATGTGGTGTATTCCTCAATGTCATCGGATGAATCCCAGAACATGTTCCAGTCTGTGATAGCAAAACAGTCCTGTAGTTTAGCATCTGCTTCATCTGACCATTTTTTTATAGACTGAGTCACTGGTGCTTCCTGCTTTAATTTTTGCTTGTAAGCAGGAATCAGGAGGATAAAGTTGTGGTTGGATTTACCAAATGGAGGGCGAGAGAGAGCTTTGTACGCGTCTCTGTGTGTGGAGTACAGGTGATCTAGAATTGTTTTCCTTCTGGTTGCACATTTAACGTGTTGATAGAGATTTGGTAGAACTGATTTAAGTTTCCCTGCATTAAAGTCTCCGGCCACTAGGAGCGCCGCCTCTGGGTGAGTGGTTTCCTGTTTGCTTATTTCCTTATACAGCTGACTGTGTGCGGTCTTAGTGCCAGCATCTGTTTGTGGTGGTAAATAAACAGCCACGAAAAGTATAGCTGAGAACTCTCTAGGCAAGTAGTGTGGCCTGCAATTTATCACAATATACTCTACTTCAGGCGAGCAAAATCTAGAGACTTCCTTAGATTTCGTGCACCAGCTGTTGTTTACAAATATGCACAGACCGCCCCCCCTCGTCTTACCGGAGTATGCTGTTCTATCCTGCCGGTGCAGCGTATATCCCGCTAGCTGAATATCCATGTTGTCATTCAGCCACAATTCCGTGAAACATAGGATATTACAGTTTTTGATGTCCCGTTGGTAGGATATTCGTGATCGTACCTCGTCTAGTTTATTGTCCAATGATTGCACGTTGGCGAGTAATATTGACAGTAACGGCAGCTTTCCTACTCGCCTTCTGCGGATCCAGACGAGGCATCCGGCTCTTCATCCTCTGCGTTGCTTCCTTTTGCGAATAATTGTGATGTCTGCCCTGTGGGGTGTTTGGAGAATATCGTGTGAGTCCTGCTTGTTGTTGTTGAAAAAATCTTTGTCTAATCCGAGGTGAGTGATCGCTGTCCTGATATCCAGAAGCTCTTTTCTGCCGTAAGATACGGTTGCAGAAACATTATGTACAAAATAATTTACAAATATCGCCAAAAAAACACATTAGCACAATTGGTTAGGAGACCGTAAAACGGCGGCCATCTCCTCCGGGGCCATCTTGCCATACCATGAGTTTTAATGCTCGGAGCGAGACCGCCCAGTATTTGCTTTGAGTCAGGAACCAAAGCGCCTCCATAGTGACCCGTGAATGCATTGTCTGCAGCATTTGGTCACATGACAGCTGTTCGATTTCACTTACCGGCATGTCAACTGAGGCAGGATCACAGTCAAATGGATTTCGTAGATTCGGTCACTCATCTGTATATATTTTTTGTATTTCCCCTGCATGCTTGCGTTCAGTTCATTCAGTTGCCCAAATATGTCTGTTACATAGGCAAGGAGTCGTATTTTCTTTTCATTACATAGAAAGTCAACAAAGCAGGTTTTTTACATCCATTGCGAATGACAACAGTGTGTCTCTCAGTTTAAAAAATCTTTCCAACACTCCCCCTTGATAACCAGCAAACCTCGATTCGAAATAGATCATTGTCATGCTCTGATCCCATATCTCCACATAGTTTTGCAAACAGGCGTGCGCAATGTAGTTTTGTCATGCCCTGATCTGTTTCACCTGTCCTTGTGATTGTCTCCATCCCCTCCAGGTGTCACTTATTTAACCCGGTGAATTTATCCCTGTGTTTCCTATCTCTCTGTGCCAGTTCGTCTTGTCTTGTCAGGTCAACCAGCGTGTTTTTCCCGTGCGCCTTCTTTTTCTTATCTCTCTTTTTGCTACTTCTCCTGGTTTTGACCCTTGCCTGCCTGAACCCGCCTGCCTGACCATACTGCATGCACTGACCTCGAGTGTGCCTGCCACTCTGTACCTCCTTGACTCTGACCTTGTTATGATCTTTTTGCCTGTCCACGACCATTCTCTTGCCTGCCCCTTGGATACTAATAAATATCAGAGACTCGAACCATCTGCCTCCCGTGTCTGCATCTGGGTCTCGCCCTGTGCCCTTAGAAGTTTACAATCAAAGTTACCTTCTGCATATCTCAGAGTTCCGCGCTCAGCTCTATTGCCGCCAGTTATGTGTCCATTATAGCTCAGTGGGTGTATCATACAATGTGTCCATATAGCAGAGGAAGACACATTCATAACTAGATTGTGCAGAGGCCTGCCCGCAGTCCTGTGATAGAGCCCCATCTGTGCAATAGCCCACCATTCGATCCCATGGAATCTGTTTTTCGTCAACATAGCCACGCAGTGCACTGAACATCACCTGTGCTTGGGAATCGTGAGACTGAACAATATGTCCTCGTAAATAGCATCCCCCGACATGTAGCGAACAAAAGTAAATGCATGGGCACCTCGTCCCTCACAGCTAACGTCCATTTGGAGAGAGCATAAAGTGGGGGGTTTTGAGGTGTTCAGACAGAGTGTGAATGATTCAAGTGCAAAGGTTGAGTGCGGCCTTTTCCACGATCCACGATCTCTGATAGAATTTTAACTTTTAGATTTTAATGATTTTAATGATAAAATATATTACACTGCTCAAAAAAATAAAGGGAACACTAAAATAACACATCCTAGATCTGAATGAATGAAATATTCTTATTAAATACTTTTTTCTTTACATAGTTGAATGTGCTGACAACAAAATCACACAAAAATGATCAATAGAAATCAAATTTATCAACCCATGGAGGTCTGGATTTGGAGTCACACTCAAAATTAAAGTGGAAAACCACACTACAGGCTGATCCAACTTTGATGTAATGTCCTTAAAACAAGTCAAAATGAGGCTCAGTAGTGTGTTTGGCCTCCACGTGCCTGTATGACCTCCCTACAACGCCTGGGCATGCTCCTGATGAGGTGGCGGATGGTCTCCTGAGGGATCTCCTCCCAGACCTGGACTAAAGCATCCGCCAACTCCTGGACAGTCTGTGGTGCAACGTGGCGTTGGTGGATGGAGCGAGACATGATGTCCCAGATGTGCTCAATTGGATTCAGGTCTGGGGAACGGGCGGGCCAGTCCATAGCATCAATGCCTTCCTCTTGCAGGAACTGCTGACACACTCCAGCCACATGAGGTCTAGCATTGTCTTGCATTAGGAGGAACCCAGGGCCAACCGCACCAGCATATGGTCTCACAAGGGGTCTGAGGATTTTACATTTACATTTACATTTAAGTCATTTAGCAGACGCTCTTATCCAGAGCGACTTGATTTCATCTCGGTACCTAATGGCAGTCAGGCTACCTCTGGCGAGCACATGGAGGGCTGTGCGGCCCCCCAAAGAAATGCCACCCCACACCATGACTGACCCACCGCCAAACCGGTCATGCTGGAAGATGTTGCAGGCAGCAGAACATTCTCCACGGCGTCTCCAGACTCTGTCACGTCTGTCACATGTGCTCAGTGTGAACCTGCTTTCATCTGTGAAGAGCACAGGGCGCCAGTGGCGAATTTGCCAATCTTGGTGTTCTCTGGCAAATGCCAAACGTCCTGCACGGTGTTGGGCTGTAAGCACAACCCCCACCTGTGGACGTCGGGCCCTCATACCACCCTCATGGAGTCTGTTTCTGACCGTGTGAGCAGACACATGCACATTTGTAGCCTGCTGGAGGTCATTTTGCAGGGCTCTGGCAGTGCTCCTCCTGCTCCTCCTTGCACAAAGGCGGAGGTAGCGGTCCTGCTGCTGGGTTGTTTCCCTCCTACGGCCTCCTCCACGTCTCCTGATGTACTGGCCTGTCTCCTGGTAGCGCCTCCATGCTCTGGACACTACGCTGACAGACACAGCAAACCTTCTTGCCACAGCTCGCATTGATGTGCCATCCTGGATGAGCTGCACTACCTGAGACACTTGTGTGGGTTGTAGACTCCGTTTTATGCTACCACTAGAGTGAAAGCACCGCCAGCATTCAAAAGTGACCAAAACATCAGCCAGGAAGCATAGGAACTGAGAAGTGGTCTGTGGTCACCACCTGCAGAACCACTCCTTTATTGGGGGTGTCTTGCTAATTGCCTATAATTTCCACCTGTTGTCTATTCCATTTGCACAACAGCATGTGAAATTTGTTGTCAATCAGTGTTGCTTCCTAAGTGGACAGTTTGATTTCACAGAAGTGTGATTGACTTGGAGTTACATTGTGTTGTTTAAGTGTCCCCTTTATTTTTTTGAGCAGTGTATTTTTATTTATTTATTTTTACCAGGATTTTGGAAATTCTCCCATGATGCCATTATCATATCAGGTGACCCCACAAACTTCATACAAATAGGTTTTGTAATGATTCATATGTTGATGATGTAAAGAATATTTGCTGGTCTGTGTTGTGTAATGAGGAGCAACCAGATGCTGCACTTGACACATTTATGAAATTGCTTATTCCAGTTACAAATAAGCACGCGTCCATTGAGAAAATGACTGTAAAAACTGTTACTTCCCCTTGGATTGATGAGGAATTGAAAAATTGTATGGTTGAGAGGGATGAGGCAAAAGGCATGGCAAATAAGTCTGGCAGCCCAACTGATTGGCAAACATACTGAAAATGAATAAATCATGTGACTATACTAAAGAAAAATAAACTATACTATGAAACAAAAATAAATTATATAAAGAATGATAGTAAAAAGCTTTGGAGCACATTAATTGAAATTTTGGGAAAAAAGGCAAACTCGGCTCCATCATTCATTGAATCAGATGGCTCATTCATCACAAAACCCACTGATATTGCCAACTACATTAATTACTTTTTCATTGGCAAGATAAGCACACTTAGGTATGACATGCCAGCAACAAACACTACACTTCCAAGTATATCTGACCAAATTATGAAAGACATGAATTGTACTTTTGAATTCCGCAAAGTCAGTGTGGAAGAGGTGAATTTTTTGTTGTTGTTGTCTATCAACAATGACAAGCCACCAGGGTCTGACAATCTGGATGGAAAATTACTGAGGATAATAGCGGATGATATTGCCATTCCTATTTGCCACATCTTCAATTTAAGCCTACTAGAAAGTGTGTGCCCTCAGGCCTGGAGGGAAGCTAAAGTCATTCAGCTACCCAAGAATAGTAAAGCCCCCTTTACTGGCCCAAATAGCCGACTAATCAGCCTGTTACCAACCCTTAATAAACTTCTGGAAAAAATAGTGTTTGACCAGATACAATGCTATTCCACAGTAAACAAATTGACAACAGACTTTCAGCACGCTTATAGGGAAGGACATTCAACAAGCACAGCATTTACACAAATTAAATTGATGATAAAATGATTGTGGGGGCTGTCTTGCTGGACTTCAGTGCAGTTTTTGACATTATCGATCATAGTCTGCTGCTGGAAAAACATATGTGTTATGGCGTTACACCCCCTGCTATAATGTGGATAAAGAGTAACTTGTCTAACAGAACACAGAGGGTGTTCTTTAATGGAAGCCTCTCCAACATAATCCAGGTAGAATCAGGAATTCCCCAGGGTAGCTGTTTAGACCCCTTACTTTGTTCAATCTTTACTAACAACATGCCACAAGCTTTGAGTAAAGCCAGTGTGTCTATGTATGCGGATGACTCAACACTATACACTACTCAACACTATATCAGCTACTACACCAATTGAAATGACTGCAACACTTAACAAAGAGCTGCAGTTAGTTTCAGAATGGGTAGCAAGGAATAAGTTAGTCCTAAATATTTCCAAAACTAAAAGGATTGTATTTGGGACAAATCATTCACTAAACCCTAAACCTCAACTACATCTCGTAATGAATAATGTGGAAATTGAGCAAGTTGAGGTGATAAATAAATAAACTGCTTGGAGTAACCCTGGCTTGTCAACTGTCATGGTCAAAACATATTGATACAACAGTAGCTAAGATGGGGAGAAGTCTGTCCATAATAAAGCGCTATTCTGCCTTCTTAACAACACTATCAACAAGGAAGGTCCTACAGGCCTTAGTTTTGTCTCCCCGAGACTACTGTTCAGTAGTGTGGTCAGGTGCCACAAAGAGGGACTTAGGAAAATTGCAGTTGGCTCAGAACAGCCTTAAAAGTACACGGAGAGCTAGCATTAATGACATTGTTGTCGAAAGGGGACACTCGAAAGTCAATCTTAAATGAATCATTGTTTATTGTCAGTGCGCTGGAGAGGTTCCAACCAACTCAATGCACAATAGTACAGTCGTGGCCAAAAGTTTTGAGAATGACACAAATATTAATTTCCACAAAGTTTGCTGCTTCAGTATCTTTAGATATTTTTGTCAGATGTTACTATGGAATACTGAAGTATAATTACAATCATTTCATAAGTGTCAAAGGCTTTTATTGACAATTACATGAAGTTGATGCAAGGAGTCGATATTTGCAGTGTTGAGCCTTCTTTTTCAAGACCTCTGCAATCCGCCCTGGCATGCTGTCAATTAACTTCTGGGCCACATCCTGACTGATGGCAGCCCATTCTTGCATAGTCAATGCTTGGAGTTTGTGGGTTTTTGTTTGTCCACCCGCCTCTTGAGGATTGACCACAAATTCTCAATGGGATTAAGGTCTGGGGAGTTTCCTGGCCATGGCCCCAAAATATCAATGTTTTGTTCCTCGAGCCACTTAGTTATCACTTTTGCCTTATGGCAAGGTGCTCCATCATGCTGGAAAAGGCAGTGTTCGTCACCAAACTGTTCCTGGATGGTTGGGAGAAGTTGCTCTCGGAGGATGTGTTGGTACCATTCTTTATTCATGGCTGTGTTCTTAGGCAAAATTGTGACTGAGCCCACTCCCTTGGCTGAGAAGCAACCCCACACATGAATGGTCTCAGGATGCTTTACTGTTGGCATGACACGGGACTGATGGTAGCGCTTACCTTGTCTTCTCCGGACAAGCTTTTTTCCGGATGCCCCAAACAATCAGAAAGGGGATTCATCAGAGAAAATGACTTTACCCCAGTCCTCAGCAGTCCAATCCCTGTACCTTTTGCAGAATATCAGTCTGTCCCTGATGTTTTTCCTGGAGAGAAGTGGCTTCTTTGCTGCCCTTCTTGACACCAGGCCATCCTCCAAAAGTCTTCACCTCACTGTGCGTGCAGATGCACTCACACCTGCCTGCTGCCATTCCTGAGCAAGCTCTGTACTGGTGGTGCCCTGATCCCGCAGCTGAATCAACTTTAGGAGACGGTCCTGGCGCTTGCTGGACTTTCTTGGGCGCTCTGAAGCCTTCTTCACAACAATTGAACCGCTCTCCTTGAAGTTCTTGATGATCCGATAAATAGTTGATTTAGGTGCAATCTTACTGGCAGCAATATCCTTTCCTGTGAAGCCCTTTTTGTGCAAAGCAATGATGACGGCACGTGTTTCCTTGCAGGTAACCATGGTTGACAGAGGAAGAACAATGATTCCAAGCACCACCCTCCTTTTGAAGCTTCCAGTCTGTTATTCGAACTCAATCAGCATGACAGAGTGATCTCCAGCCTTGTCCCCGTCAACACTCACACCTGTGTTAACGAGAGAATCACTGACATGATGTCAGCTGGTCCTTTTGTGGCGGGGCTGAAATGCAGTGGAAATGTTTTTGGGGGATTCAGTTCATTTGCATGGCAAAGAGGGACTTTGCAATTAATTGCAATTCATCTGATCACTCTTCATAACATTCTGGAGTATATGCAAATTGCCATCATACAAACTGAGGCAGCAGACTTTGTGAAAGTTTATATTTGTGTCATTCTCAAAAAATTTGGCCACGACTGTACACGTCAATCAGGAGCTCTTCGTGGGCAGACCCAGCAGTTGTCTTATATTTACGGCTATACACAGACAAGATATATTTGCATGGTTTAGCATAATTAATTCATCATTACCGTTTTGTTTCATTCATGTGACCGACCAATCCTGTTTCATAACATGTGACAGACCAATACCTCACGAGGCTTCTTTCTCTCTAAGCTGAGACCTTGAAACTGAGATATCTTTAGTTTGGTCTCAAAACACGGTCTGGGCATACTGCCAAATTGCAGCTCCTGATAGCTGTGATTTGTACAGTCAGCCATTTGCATGAACACAGAAATTGGTTTATAGAACAGCACATGAATAGAACACAGAAATGTGTTATAAGAAAAGCACAATCGTTAAAATTCCCATTACAACATGCATGTCAATCTCTCATGGCTCAAAGTGGAAGAGAGATTGACTTCATCACTACTTGTTTTTGTGAGAGGTGTTGACAAGCTGAATGTGTCTGTTTTAAAATACTTGCACACAGCTCAGACACCCATGCATACCCCACAAGACATGTCACCAGAGGTCTCTCCACTGTCCTGAACAGACTATGGGAGGCGTACAGTACTACATGGAGCCATGACTACATGGAACTCTATTCCACATCAGGTAACTGATGCAAGCAGTAGAATCAGTTATGATGCAAGCAGTAGAATCAGATTTTAAAAACAGGTAAAAATACACCTTATGGAACAATGAGAACTGTGAAGAGATACACAAAGGTACAGACACATGCATACGTCGTGATATTGTTGTATGGTGGTATTAAACATATATTGTAGAAATGTAATGGTGTAATAATGTTATATGATGTAATGTTTAACTTTTGTTTTATATTTAATGTAAGTGCTTTAATGTAAGTGCTTTGGGCTCCCGAGTTGCGCAGTGGTCTAAGGCACTGCATCTCAGTGCAAGAGGCATCACTGTAGTCCTTGAATCCAGACTGCATCACATCTGGCCGTGATTGGGAGTCCCATAGGGCGGCCACAATTGGGCCAGGGTAGGCAGTCATTGTAAATAAGAATTTGTTCTTAACTGACTTGCCTTGTTAAATAAAGGTTAAATAAAAATATATATATATTTGGACCCCAGGAAAAGGCAGCAGCTAATGAGGATCCCTAATAAGTACATGGGGACCCCTAGTTTGGGAACTGCTGTAAGTTTGACTTTTTGCAGGACTGAAGGAAAGAATCTTTGCGATTGTGAAACTAAAGAATAATAGGAACAGGTGCACTCACTGGCGTAACTCAAACCAGGCTGAATTAACTCAACAAGTTCAGAGACTGATAGACTGAATTAGTTCATGAGTTCAGTAATATTGAAAAGGGTATATAATGACTAACCATTATCCTATGACACCGTAAGGACATATTCAAACAGAACAGCAGCTATGCATTATGTATGCAAACGCTACAAAACAGAAGGCTACATAAAAGTTATGTTATTGCTTAAGGTGCAAAAGGCATATCCAGTTAAAGGCACCGGAGCACCTGTTGTTGACATCCCAGCAGGAACATTACCCAGAGACAGTTTCCATGACCCAAACTTCTGCAGAGAAACTTCAGAACAGAGCCCTCTGAATGGGGGGGAAAGGAAATGCAAGATTTGTTATGGGCACAGGTGGGGCAGGCTTGGGAGAGATAAATCAAAAATTGATAAAGAACAGTGTGTCATTGTGTGTGGTCCACTGCCTCTCCTCTACTTTCTCACCTTTGTTCCCCCTCTGACCCCCCCCAATCCCTCCTCTACTTCTTCCCACTAAACAACTTGACAAATGGCCAGGCGGCAGGTGTCAATAAGAGAGTTCCCTGTCCCCAGCTGTGCCTATCTTTAGCATGTGAATCTGACAGATGTTCCCTTTGTTGCAGCTGCCCATGTCAGCGTGAACCCCACCTCTCTATCTAACCCAGGACTACTCTGTCCTCTCTCCCGGCACAGCGTGACACGGGTCACCCAGCGGACACCCAGCAGACCTCTCAAGGTCTTGGCACAGCACTCAGTCAATAAAGAGCTGTTATTATTATTTCCTCCACAGAGGATTTAGTCCCAATCACAAGTCTAGATGTACAGTAGATAGGAAAGGGAAAGCACTCAACATTCTGATATGAAAGTTCGTGGATTGGAGTTATGAAAACAGTTGATATGTCATTGAGCTTGACTTTGTCTGACTGGTAGTGGATTTAGTCGAGGTAACGGAGGCTGTGTTTTTTGTTCCTGGAGTTGAGAATCTGTTTCAATGGGAAACATGGGCAGTTGGTACTTGGTTGTGAAAACAGAAGTGGTAGTCCTGTCGTTTAGTGCTAGGCTATTTGTGGCTGCTGTAAACAGTGCTTTAGAGGGATGACAGTGCGAACTGGGGATGAAGAGTATAATACACTGAGGGGTGTGAGGAGAAAATCAACAGTTGTTTTTTCACTTTCACCTTTGGCACATGCTGGTGGGGAGAGAGGCTTGGGATTGGTAGGCAGCTGAAACCGCTCCAGGCAGTAGGATTTCACACACAAACCTTTCCAGTGCCAAACCTCAGAACATTTACAACACTGAATTCTCCTGTCGAGTTTGAGCTACTATTCCAGTACAAATTGAGCCATTCAAAGCCTAATCAGGCCCTGTCTCCCAAAGCATAGTTTGGGTTTGGGGCTGTGTACCTCTAAAACTGCAAATCTTAATTTAAATACGAAAATAACTCATCTACTCAAATCAAATCACATTTTATTTGTCTCGTGTTGTCATGTCAAACAACACTGTATTCAAAGTGCCCACTATTATATTCTAACTTTAGAATGAGAATAATCATTCTATTTCTATGATTCCAACAGTTCACCAAAGTGTTTTGCTCTACATTGCAAGTCAAATCGCAATTGCAACATTTGTTTATAAACAAGGCCTAGATTGTTTGCCCATATCATGCAGCCCTACGTGGCAATGTGGAAATGATCTCAAATGAGTGCAGGAAATGCAGAAATTGATGAAAATGATTAAAATAATTTTTGGTTGAATTGAACGGTTTAAAACGATCAGAATGGAGAAGGGCCCATTAAAATCACTTAGAATGTATGTGTTGCCACCCTAGGGTCACGTACTACTCATAAAGCAAATTTAGAACTTTTATTATTCAAAAACATAAAACATATATTTTTTTAAATACCGTGATATGATATTTTGGCCATATCGCCCAGCCCCACTTGGGTACCAGTACCAAGTCGATGTGCAGGGGTATGAGGTAATTGAGGTAGATATGTACATATACACTGAGTGTACAAAACATTAAGGACACCTGCTCTTTCCATGACATAGACTGATCAGGTGAATCCAGGTGAAAGCTATGTTCCCTTATTGATGTCAATTGTTAAATCCACTTCAATCAGTGTAGTTGAAGGGGAGCAGACAGGTTAAAGAAGGAATTTTAAGCCTTAAGACAATTGAGACATGGATTGTGTATGTGTGGCATGCAGAGGGTGAATGGGGCGACAGGTATCCTAGTGGTTAGAGCGTTAGACTAGTAACTGAAAGGTTGCAAGATTGAATCCCCGAGCTTACAAGGTAAAAAGTCTGTCGTTCTGCCCCTGAACAAAGCAGTTAACCCACTGTTCCTAGGCCGTCATTGAAAATAAGAATTTGTTCTTAACTGACTTGCCTAGTTAAATAAAGGTAAAAATATAAAAAATGAGCAAGACAAAAGATTTAAGTGCCTTTCAATGGGGTATGGTGCCAGGTGCACCGATTTGAATGTGTCAAGAACTGCAACGCTGCTGGATTTTTGACACTCAACAGTTTCCCGTGTGCATCAAGAACGGTCCACCAACCAAAGGACATCCAGTCAACCTGACACAACTGTGGGAAGCATTGGAGTTAATATGGGCCAGCATCCCTGTGGAATGCTTTCGACACCTTGTAGAGTTCATGGCCCGACGAATTGAGGTTGTTCTGATGGCAAAAGGGGGTACAACTCAATATTAGGAAGTAATTCCTAATGTTTTGTACACTCAGTGTAGGTAGGGATAACGTGACTAGGCAACAGGATAGACAATAAACAGTAACAGCAGCGTATGTGATGAGGTAGTGCAAAATCCATAATCCACAAAACCAGGTTTATCTCAATCCCCATTTAAAGAATCCCTTTAAAATAAAAGATTAGAATTCAGACTAGCCCAGGCTCTCATTAGCTGACAGCCGGGAGTTTGAGAATGGGGGGGTTGGGTTGGGGGTACCCTTATTGACGTTGTAGTGCACGTGTGATCACTCTGCTATTCTCTTTGAGGGCATTAAGCCCTCGTTGCGGGGGAACCCCCCGCAGAGGACTGCAGAAATGCTGCTGGTTGATCCTCGTCTCGGGTGTGGCTCTGCCTGGCTGACAGCATCTTGACGTCTGATCGATGGGATAAAAGAACGGGTAAATGCAGATGGGCCTTTGTTGTGTGACTGGTAGAAGTGGGCTGAGAGTTCTGCCAGGACAAGAGGGTTTAGTTGGTTGATGTAGCATCACACACAGGCAGACAGCAGTGTGTGTGTGTGTGTGTGTGTGTGTGTGTGTGTGTGTGTGCGTGCGTGCATTGGGAATGTTGGAGAAGTGCTAGAGGGGTTGGAGTCAGATTATTGGCGAGGTCGTACTGAAAATCATAGCGCTCTTTATATCTGGTCCATTTGATGGTTTTCAGTGTATTTCCTGCCAAAAATACATAGAATAATTATTCCAAAGTAAAGATAAAGCCACCTAAGGCCAGTGTGATTTATTCTCCACCTCCACCCTTTGCTTTCTCCTTCTGGACCACCCTTTACTCCTGAACCTCTCTGAGAGTAGCTATTATGTTGGTATCCACAGGCCTGAGGGCAGACACAAGGATCTCTTTTGTCAGGTTTCTGTGAGGCTGCTGTCAAGAGAGCTGACGTGAAGCAGGGATTCTATTTATAGGGTTGTAATAACATCACAAGCCAACGTCTGATATGTTGTATCTTTGCAATCGGACACCTGACCTTTCTGCTTTAATGTCAGTCAAGCTTGTCTGTCATTCCTTGTGATTTTAATTCAAGATAGAATCAGAATCAACTTAATCAACTTCGGGTCGTTTACCTGGAAACGCATGTGAATGTCACTCTCGACTGCCGTACATTTTTCAGCCCCTTTTTGGATCATATGACCTGTGGCTATATTTATGATCTCTGGAGAGACTATGCTTTGCAAAATGTTGAGAAAAGCCAAAAGGACCAAGAAGCTAGAGAAGAAAGTCCATTCAGAGTCTATGTTTAAAGATGAATGATGTAAGCATATCAAAGATGTCAACCAATTTACACTTAAACAACATTAAAACTTTTACTCAAACATCATATTATGGACATCCATGACCTTTAATTATAAGCACCCGCTGATAGTTAACCAACATGCATGTCGGACCTCAGAAACACTGGGGGTTTGATATTGATGAGGCCTGGAACCCATCGTTCACAGTGGAGCATGTTAGTTAGAAGTGTAAATAAAACATTATTTTACTCCTTCAAGGTGGAGGGCTTCGCCACGGGCAAGAAGCAAAACAAATGATGTCGAGGCTTAAGACGTTACTAACCCTCCGGGAATAATTACAGCTGCTTAAAAAACATTAGGCACTGGTACGGCATTGTGTTTTGGTATTCCACGGTTCAACCATCATTGCATGGTATTCCACGGTTCAACCGTCATTGCATGGTATTCCACTGTTCAACCGTCATTGCATGGTATTCCATGGTTCAACCATCATTGCATGGTATTCCACTGTTCAACCATCATTGCATGGTATTCCACTGTTCAACCGTCATTGCATGGTATTCCACTGTTCAACCGTCATTGCATGGTATTCCATGGTTCAACCATCATTGCATGGTATTCCACTGTTCAACCATCATTGCATGGTATTCCACTGTTCAACCGTCATTGCATGGTATTCCACGGTTCAACCATCATTGCATGGTATTCCACGGTTCAACCGTCATTGCATGGTATTCCACGGTTCAACCGTCATTGCATGGTATTCCACTGTTCAACCGTCATTGCATGGTATTCCATGGTTCAACCATCATTGCATGGTATTCCACTGTTCAACCATCATTGCATGGTATTCCACTGTTCAACCGTCATTGCATGGTATTCCACTGTTCAACCGTCATTGCATGGTATTCCATGGTTCAACCATCATTGCATGGTATTCCATGGTTCAACCATCATTGCATGGTATTCCATGGTTCACCCGTCATTGCATGGTATTCCACTGTTCAACCATCATTGCATGGTATTCCACGGTTCAACCGTCATTGCATGGTATTCCATGGTTCAACCGTCATTGCATGGTATTCCACGGTTCAACCGTCATTGCATGGTATTCCACGGTTCAACCGTCATTGCATGGTATTCCACTGTTCAACCGTCATTGCATAAACCCTTTACTGACACTCAGGTTTGTGACAAGGGCTTATGTGCACGTTGAGGTTGATGTTTACATTTAAGTTGTGAAAAAGAGTCTATGTTTGTGGTGTCCCTTGCATAAACTCATGTGAAGTGTTCCAAAAACACATTTTCATGTGATCACATGATCTTATGTGACGTTAATGTGTAAAGCAACATGTGATAACATGAAACTACACATGTGAAATGTTCCAAAAACGGATTTCCACATGATATCAATTGAAAATGTCATGTGAAAATGTGATTGTCTATGTAAAATCATGTAGTTTTTCTGTAAGGGGTGTGACTGAGGAGGATGTTTGGTGTATGTGACAGAGAGTGTATGTTTGTGCTGTGTTGGAGTGTGTGCTCGCTTGGCTCTGGCATGGGGGCTGCAAATGTGCTTGCCTGCCTGTGCAAGGGGATCCTGTGTGTCAAGTTCATGTGCACACACGGCGGCCTGGCCGCTTTGAGGGATTTACATGTTTGATGTGGACCACCACTTCCAGTATTTTCTCTTGGAAAGAGTTGACGTTAACCCTCTCTTTGCTGCCATCTGAATGAATGCCCCTCCTGGGGAGATTTGTGCCAGAGTGTAGTTCACAAAGCCAGGGGAGCTCAGTAGGTCAAGGGGGTCTTATTACTCCAGTCTAGGGATATGTCCTTTCACAATGTGTGTGTGCATCACACAGCACTCAGATTGCAGAGCAGAGCTCAGGTTCTCTTTGATCTCAGGTGGGTACTATGTGGACTCCCCCAGATGTTTCAGAGGAACCAGGGGGTGCTGTTCATAGTTCTGAGAGGGTTAGCACTGCCTAACTGTCAGCCCAGGTTACATACCAACCCCTTTGACTCCCTGAGATGGTTTAGAACTACCAGGGCTGCCATTTTCAAACCACACCACATAGAACACCTGGTGTTTGAAGAACGACAGAAGGAATCACCATTGCCTGGATAGGCTTTGGTGACTCTAAAGATGTGAGTGTTAGAACAATGTGTTGGAATTAAGTGGATCACACGTCAATAGGAATCAATAGAAAGCCTGAGCACAACAACTCCTCTTTGGAAAGTGTATCCAGGATCTATATGAGGAGTTGATGCAGGCAAGGCCTCTAAGCAGAAACAGGCTCAGGGAGTCAGGGCCAAAGAAAAAACCAACATGAGACCCCAGGCACATAAACGTTATAGGCCTACCCCCACATACATTCCTTTCCCCATGTTAGCAAGATTCCACATAATATGGCACTGTTTATCAGCCACAACATACATATGGCACTATTTCATGCCTGCCTAGACATGGAGGGATAATGCTATATCTCCCATTTAAATAACTTTAATTTCTCTTGTTACAGATTATTGTGTGTGTTGTTGTCAGCGGTTGGCAGAGGCAGGGTGGGTCTGTTGCCGTGGATAAAGAGGATGACAAGGAACAGCTGGAGCTTTAGTGGAGCTCAGCTGGGCCTGCATCCCAAGCTGATCTGCTTTGTCAGCGAGAGAGGGGCGGTGCACATAAGCTAATGTTGTGACTACTGTGATTAGCGTCTGATGCTATTGTCTGCGTATTAGGTGCATAATGACCGACTGTATGCAAGACCCCCCTCAAACAGGCAGCACTTCCCATTGGCTCAGTGCTATAGTCTGCGAGGCCCCGGCCGTTAACAATGCAGGTTTGACTCAATGGGCAACATTCTCTAAGAAAGGGACAAACTGTAATTCTCCTGATACACACAAACACACACACACACACACACACACACACACAAACACAAACACAAACACACACAAACACACACACACATATACACATATACACACACAAACACACACACACATATACACCCGCCTCTGTGACAGCCTAGCAGTTTTGGGCCTCATTACCTCATTACGGGCCCTGTCAACACGTCCGAATATCCTGTGGCGGTTTCCAGACTGGTGGAGTGTTCGTCACCCAGCAGACTCTGTGTTAACAGGGATAACACTCTGGCTGGGGAGCTGTGATGCCCCATGTCTATAGGTCAGGTATTCTGCTGGTGTGTCTGTAGATAAGGCAGCCCGTGTTGGCTTTGGAGTCAAATCTCCAGATGAGTAGATATTCTGTCCCCATGTTAACCGGATTAGTCCCAAGAGACACAATCTTTTACGTCAACTTCGCCCTCTCCGCTCCTGTTCCATCATGAGCTAAACCACCACAGTTCAGGAGATAAACAGCAAACAACCTTGGTGGTACATGACAAACTCCCTCTAACCTCTTAGATGGAAAAATACATTCTGAAGAGAACATTGGCATGTGCGTCTTAGGGCCATGGCTGGCTGAACACAGCCTTGAGCCTCACAGCTCATAGCAAAGAACAGAGAGAGAGAGACCAGAGGAGAGACAGAGAATGGACACAGTGCAAAGCCCCACCAAGCAGGGCCACAAAGAGCAGACTGGTTGCATTGCGCTGTGGATGGGATAAAGAAGGGGTAGTCAAGGAAAAGCAGGCTGACAATGCTGGTGGGAGAGCTCAATAGGATCACCGGGATGTGACTGTGAGTTTAATAAGGGGTGTGTGTGCGTGATCTATAAGGACAGATCTGAATATACAAAACAAGTTTGAAAATACTTCCAGAAAGTGCAAATCTTCAAAATTCTGTGGCTTATGGGCCTGGACACAGACAGACATACTCAGACACATACGCCCCCGCAACACACCCCCTGCCCACACACCATACAAACAATGAATGAGGCCAATTCCAATTCCATTCGCTCTTGCTCACCCAGGACCCCCCTAGCCCCCCTAGTCTTTGACATTGGCATTCCTACTCTTATGTGGTGAGAAGCAGACTACTCTGTACCAACTTCACCCTCTAACCCCTGCCAATGTCTGCTCTTCACGGCACCCCACCAGCACCAGCCCCCATCTCCCACATTACCAATTAACAGGAAGCCTCTCTCAAGTCTCTACACCTCTCTCCATGCTGAAGTGAAGATGACGGCAAGAGAGGGTCGGGGGAGGGGGAGGTAGGGTTGAGATGGAGAGAGAGAAGAATTAGAAGAAGAGGGGGTGTAGAGGGGGCATGGGGGCCCCAGTGGACTAGGATCAGGCTAGATATATGTCTTTGAGCCAGAAAGAGGGGGATGTAAGGGGTAGAGAGGGAGAGGACAGAGCAGGGGTCATATCTGACAAGTCAGTCTGTTGGATTGCTGTTGCACCAAGGATATCTCTCCACCATGAATGGGAGGCTTCATTTGGGGCATGTCTCCATCTGTCTGGCTCAGACAGGGTATTACTGTAGATAGAGATCTGGGTGGAGGCTACCTACTGGAGAACACAATAACAATGTGGTAAACAAAAACAACACGTATTTTAAGCCTGTCTCAGAGAGTGTGTGGCTCAGCTCCAATTTAGTGGGAAGAAGCTTGAGAGCAACATTACCAGCTAATTTTTTAAGTGACCTTCAAACCAGACGTGAGTGTGAAACATGATTATAACACAATTCAATTACTATTGCGTATTTCATTGTTACTTAAAATTACAAAACCCTGCAATAGCATCCCATAGAACTTTTCTTTGGGTAGCTGTGTGACCCTAGACAGAACTTCCCAGATCTGGCAAGAATAGTGCTAGATTCCACATCCTATAAAAACAGTTGTCTTTATAACACTATTATAGGTCAAACAGGCTCTGTCTTGTGTCTGGTGGTTCCCATGACGATTCTGATGGGACAGTTTTAGGCTAGTTTGTTGGCTCTGTTGCAGGTTAACAGGGAACATTGCAGTAATTCTTCAATCTGTGTGTAAAACAAGCCTTTTCTCTGTGCTGGTGGCTGACTCGCTTAAGTGCTGGACACTGCCCAGTGCTGCTGGAGGGACCAGGGTGGGCCCTGCTTCACACATTCCACACATTGTAACATCTCTCCCCTCTGCTAGCCAGCCACATAGTCTAGTTCTCACACTGTTAGAGCGGTTAAAACACTGGTCCCACTGATCCATAGATGATCCATCAGTTTGCAATAGAGTAAACATTCTGGCCCCCACACTGTGCCTGTGTGTCATTATAGTATGGCACAATAGTGGCAATAAATAATAGTATTTTGAAATCACTTTTTTGGAGATAAAACATTGAACTGAATGCTAAAACATGAATATTCAAAGCCTGCTTTTTGCCTGCCAGACATGTTGTTGTGGTGCTTGATGAGACAAGATACTGACTGGGGTGTTGTGTTTGCTCTTTGCAGCCTGGGCCAAGGTGGACATGACCATGGAGGAGAGTGTGGAGGTGTACCTGGGCGACTCAGCAGGCATCCCCTGCCAGTACGTCTTCAGTGAGCAGCCCAGAGCGTTCATGATCCAGTGGTTTGTGGTGAGTACTTCTGGACCATTATCTGCACCCCCTCCTGACTCACCCAGCCACCCACTCAGTCTATCTCTCTCTTTCTATGTATCTCACACACACACACCAATTTGTTTCAATGGTGTTTTTGACATTCAACCTAGTTCATCTTCTAAATTGAACGAAATTAACTCAACCTATGCCTGGTGGCCCTTTCGCTTGTACAAGTGTATAACAGGACCAATATCAGCACCACCCAAATTATTATTATTATTTTTATCTCCTTCCCTACAGAGGAATCCCAGTAGCAGTAGCCGGGAGCGGATCTACTACGGTGACAATGCACAGCAGATAGTGGACGATGGTACAGACTTCACAGGCCGCATCACGGTGTCCAACGTCGGGGACAAGGAGGGTGTGCTGTTGACCATCCAGGATGTCCAGCTGACTGACGAGAGGGAGTTCTTCTGCCAGGTCAACGGCATGGCTGCAGGCAACGGAGAAGGCAAGACCCACCTCAGGGTGTTCGGTAAGACATTGGAGCATCAATCTCTTCCTAGTCTGGGGGGGTCCAGATCTGTTTGTGCTTGATCCAATTCCTCTCTCTACTGACCATTTGACATTTGAGTCATTTAGCAGAAGCTCTTATCCAGAGAGACTTACAGTAGTGAGTGCATACATTTTCATACTTCTTTCTCCTACTTGTCCTCTTTGGGAATTTAACCCTCAACCTTGGCGTTGAAAGCCACACAGGAGCCCCAACTCATCTGTCTGTGTCAATTTCTTGTTATCCCAATGATAGAGGATTTGGTTACAGCACATACAGTATGAGTACATGCTCTGCCCATTACCATGTGTTTCAGTGGTTATTGATAGAATGCTTGTTTGCATTGATAATGCCATTTTATATTTTATTCCAGATCCTCCAATGGCCCCAGTAATTGAAGGTGTCCATGCTGGAATCTCTGTGACCAACGAGCTGCCATCAAGGGTAGGCATTAGGCAGTCCACTTGAGTACATCTCACTTTAGCTCTCAGTCCATGAAAGCACCATTGAACAAGCAATCTTATTCTCTGTGTGTGTACAGATTGCATCGTGTGAGGCAAGGAATGGCTTCCCCAGACCCAACATCACCTGGTACCGTGGCATCAGCCCACTGACCCCAACACATGGCCGTGAGTAGCAGGAATACCAATACAAGAGAACAGATCTTAGAGCAGTTTTAACATCTTCACTGCCACTCTCACTAATGGACTATTGGAGAAGAACTAGTCAAGCAATTATCTTGTTTTGACTCCATGTGGTGATACTCACAACTGTCACTGAAATACTACATGTTGTTGTTACATGAAGAATTGTTTCCGGATATCCTCTATCTACCAGCCTGTAATGGTAGCTAAATCAGTGTTTTCTCACCCCTCCCAGAGATCAACGTGGTAATTCTGGTGACCCGTGAGTCCAATGGCTTCTACACAGTTCAGAGTGAGCTGCAATATAAAGTTGCCAAAGAGGACAAGGATGTCCTGTTCTCCTGTGAGGTCAGCTACTACGTCCCAGGAGCTGTGAGGACGGCTGAGTCCAAGGGCATCAACATCACTGTGCACTGTAAGGACCCAACTAACTCCATATCTTATACCCCAGGCATGCTATTTCTAACCACACAACTTATGCTGACTCAGCATGCATTCGGGCAGCAGGTAACCTAGTGGTTAGAGCGTTGGGCCAGTAACCGAAAGGTTGCTCGATTAAATCCCCGAGCTGACAAGGTAAAAATCTGTCGTTCTGCCCCTGAACAAGGCACATCATTGTAAATAAGAATTTGTTCTTAACTGACTTGCCTAGTTAAATAAAGGTTAAATAAAAAATTATCAATTGAATGTAATGCTAACTAGAGCTAATGCTACTTCAGTCTGTTAATGGTGCTCTCCAATTTTTTTTATGACAGTCCCTACCATGAAACTAGTAGGGTGGTCACTGATGTTTCTCTCTACAACACCCAAGTTAAAGCCTATGAAATGATATCAGCCTACCTCAAACAAGTCAACAGCTTCTGGGCTGTCAAAGTAGTAGGCCAACTAATGTAACCCAACCCCACCCATCTTTGGCGCTCTTCAATTTAGGCCACAATATTTTCTCAATATATCTAGTGTTGTTTGAACCAATTTTGCATACCATGACTGTCAGGACCCGGTGCGAGAAACAGTCACTAAATCGGCAGAACCCAGAAGATGAGGCAGACACAGCAGTACTAGAGATGGTGGTTTAATAAAAAAATAGATAACTTCCAAAATACAAAGAAAATCCACAAAGTGGTAAAAACAGCAAGGGAAAAAACAAACCTAAAAGACTAATACAAAATACAAAAGAACAAAACCAGAGAACCTCTGGAAAATCCAACAAGAGAAAAATATATGTTCACAACAAGGCTTGGGCTGGGGCTGGGTGCTAACATACAAACACTGAGCAAGGAACTAAGGAACACACAGGGATTAAATACTAACAAGGGAACGACATACAGGTGCAAACAATAATAGAGCAAGGGAAAAACAAAAGGTACAAAAAAGGTGCAATGGGGACATCTAGTGACAAAAAAACAGAACAGTCCTGGCCAAAACCTGACAATGACAGCAATGACAAAACACAAACTCTGCTGTTGTAAATGACTGGCTTGTAAAGCGGATTAGCCTAGTGACTTCACCAGGCATTGCATAGCCACGTTGATTTATGGGTTTTGTCCCGCAGACCCCACAACCGTTGTTGAGCTGTGGAAGGAATCCCCCCAGGGCCTGGTCAAAGAGGGGGATACTGTGGAGATCCGTTGCCAAGGCGATGGCAACCCCCCACCGCCCTTCACGTTCAACCGAGAACAAGTAAGAATGGCCCTCTTTTCTGTGAAGGTTTTTTTATATGCAGACTCAGGCCTTGGAGTAGAAGTGTATGCCTTGTGAACAGGATCGCATCATGTCTGACCCTGTGGCTCTGGGATAAATCTTTGGACCCTTTCAAGGTCTGTGGCTGACTGGAGATTAACATTCTCAGGATGGAATAGTTCTCATTCCCGTGTGTTCATTTGACCACAACAACACATTTGGGGGGTTCCCCTGTTGGGTCTCAAGACTGGGATGTGGATAGAGGCATGGTTTGGTCATTTAGATGGTCATAGGAACATGTTAAAGGGTTTATGTAGCTCATAGTAACCAGACTAATTCAGCTGTTGTTTGGGTGTGACTTAAAGGGATAGTTCATCCCAAAATCAAAGATTTATTAGCCTAAATGTAGATCCTGTAATATGACAGTGTAAACCTGATGTTGTCCCCTCTCAGGAGCAGGAGACAGCGTTGGAGGCCAGCGATGACACATTGGTGCTGAGAGAGGTGACGCGTGGGGACAGCGGGGTCTACCAGTGCCGCTCTCTGGATCTGGACACTTACGAGGAGGTCATGGGAGACATGCAGCTCATTGTCCACTGTGAGTTAGCTAACACACGCACACACTGAAACATGTGCATGCACACACATGTATTTATGCTATTTTGGTTTGGACTGGAAGTGGTTGAATTTCTCTGAGATTGATACTAAGAGTATTAATGTCCGTCAGCTGCTTGACTGAGTTTCACACCATCGATAATTTGATTACCAAGATAGACAGCTCTGCTATTGTCTTCCACTCACTCACTGTCACTGCATCACTTAATTACTCATTAACCTTTTATTGCAGTGGGCTAAATCAGGGTGACACAGAGTGTTTCTTGGTAGTCTTAAACAAATCTACTTTGAAACAAAAGTGTACACCTTATGGGCTTACAAAAAAGAAGACAACTGTACCATGTCAGATATAGAGCTGAAATGTATTTAATTTAGAGTGTGCATCCCAATATTACACTTTATATACAGTACCAGTCAAAGGTTTGGACACACCTACTCATTCAAACGTTTTTCTTTCTTTTTACTATTTTCTGCATTGTAGAATAATAGTGAAGACATCAAAACTATGAAATAACACATATGGAATCATGAAGTAACCAAAAAAGTGTTAAACAAATCAAAATATAGTATACATTTGATATTCTTCAAAGTAGCCAAAGTAGGGAGCACGTGATGCCGCGGAGCTGAGCAGACGTTGACAAACCGAGCTCTTCAAAGTTATTCTATTTTTTATTTTATTTTTTATTTATTTTTTATTTAAAAAAAATATTATTATTATTTTTTTTTTTTAGGGGTGGATCAGCTTAATATTGCGGAAAGAATGTTGCTTCCAATGTAATTGTCTGCATCATTTCCAATCCCCCATATTTTTTGGGGTAAATATATATATCCATACACGCATGCATACATATACACATATATACATACACATACCTATATAGACATACATACTTTTTTAAAGAATATACCTTTATTATTATTCCCCGCAACCCTACCACCGCTCCCCCAATTGGAGTAAACTAATAAACACTTCTGCTTTTACCTTCAATTTATACATCTTATACATATTTTACAGACACAGTCTACTTTACAATAGTTCTCTCTTGTTTGTTCTTAGTCCTTCCTCTATTTCTGTTGTCCATCCAATTTTATTTCCACTTGTAACTGTGCTATTTCCCAAAAGCTCCGCACCTATACACATTTCACAGATCCCGCATGCCCTACATTGTTTATCCTGTTATTAGTCCCACCCTTCAGTTCCACTCAACCCCTCCCATCTATCTTCCAACATCATCCATTTCGGATTTTTATTTGCCATATATTTTTCAACTGTGCTGTGATGCTTCACAAAAGATTTGAACCTTCCTATTCTCATAGCTTCTACAGATTGTAAATTAAAAATAAACATTTTTGCTAAAATAATTATTATATTATTGATTGATTGACTATGGCTTTTCAAATCCCCCAGTATTGCTATCTGTAGCGTTAGTTCTAGGCAAATGTTGCAATTCTTCAGCCATTCCTGGACCTGTGACCAAAAACGAGCTACATATGGACAATACCAAAATAAATGATCTAATGATCTAAGTTATTCTATTATTACCTAAATAACAACGTTGAAACAATATTCTAACATCGGCTGATAAATTGTCAAGTACTTACCTTCCCAAAGAGCCATGGACCGCCGACCGAGAGGCAAGAAGGACGACCAAAACGTCGTTGATTCCCAAGATAACGATAACGCTAGCAAGATTAGCATTAGCCCTCATAACTCAAACGACAGTTCCAGACTGTTGCTCTCGGCCTCTTGCGAGCCTGCCGACATGCTGGCTACTCTCCTCCGGGAAATTCAGGATGGTAACAAAGGTCTTTCTATGAAAATCGATAAGAGAACGGCTGAACTCCATTCTTCCATTGACGACCTGAAATCCTCCATGAATGATCTCCTTTTGAGAACGACTGAGGCAGAGTTGCGCATTAGCACAGTTGAAGACACCATCGCTCGACATGACCAGGTCTTGATACAACTGCAAAAGGACAATGCCTACCTCAAAAACAAGGTAGATCAGATGGAGAACCAGAGCAGACGTAGTAATATCCGTGTGGTGGGATTGAAAGAGGACAGCGAGGGCCGTGACCCGGTCCGTTTCTTCACTCAATGGATCCCGGATGTCCTAGGCACAATCAACTTCACCAAGCCACTAGAAATCGAACGCGCCCACAGAACATCAGCGCCGAAACCCCGGCCAGATGAGCCCCCACGGACCGTCCTGATCAGGTTCCTCCGTTTCCAAGACAGAGAGAAGGTACTGCAACTCGCAAGAGCCAAGGGGGACATAACCATTGATGGCAAGAGGGTCAGCCTTTTCCCGGATATGAGCGCGGATCTCGCAAGACGTCGCAAGCAGTTCAGACCTGCCGCCAAAGCACTGAAGGAGAAGAACATCATCGGCTACCTCATCCACCCTGCGCGGATGAAAGTTCAGTACAAAGGCCGAAGCCATCTCTTCAACACACCGGAAGAAGTGTACACTTTTCTCAAAGAACTGAGCAACGTCTGAGCCAGGACGGTCTCTCTGGGGGATAAGATGCAGTTTGTTTGTTTTCTCTTATCCGGACTGAACCGCTGATATCCTCCGGTCGCTATAATTGATTTGTACATTTTCAACTAACCGTATCTTTCCGGGGTGAGTTCTATTACATTTACAGGAGAGTATATTTTGGTTTAGTCCATATCACTGGGCGAAGCAAATAAGTGGGTTTAGGCCCACTGCTTTCCCCCTCATTTATGTTAATCTTTCGAAAAGAGACTCAAGCAGCCCTTACCGTGGGCAGTAAATATTCAGCCATAAATGTCTATTCACAACGTTTGTTTTCAATTTAGAGAGCTCGCAGGTTTTAGTTTACGCCAAGGTTTAGCTAGTAAGAGCAAGATGGAAAGCGAGCAGCAACGTATCTCTACAAGTGTATTCATGTTTGATTGTTGGGATTGTGGTTTTAGTCTAACAATCGGGGTGGGTGGGATTCTTTATTTTTTTCCCCCTTTTTTCTATGTTTATTGTTTCCTTCCTAAAGAGACACATAGGTCACTTCTGTGTTCAAACCAAAGTTGAAACATTTCCTAACTATCTACATATGATAGATTTCCATTCAGTTACATATTTGAAACCCAACTATGCTGAATCCACTAAAATATGTCAAGTTTTTGCGTCCTCTTTTAACTCCAAAGCAAGAGGAACTGCAATTTTGATAAGTAGACACATCCCCTTCTGCGTCAACAACACCATCTCTGATCCCTCTGGCAGGTTTGTTTTGGTGCAGGGGCATATGTTTTCAGAGTCTTGGACCCTATTGAATATCTATGCTCCTAACTTCGATGACCATATGTTTATTCAGAATGTCTTCCTTCAGGTTGCTCAAGCACCACCAGGATGGTTACTGGTTGGAGGAGATTTTAATTTTTGTTTAGATACAGTTCTTGATAGGTCCTCTGATAAACCCTCACTTCTTACCAAAGCCAGCAAGCTCACCATGTCATTCATGAAAGATCTCAATTTACTAGACATCTGGAGACAGTTGCACCCACAGGATAGGGACTACTCTTTTTATTCACACCCACACAAGACACACACACGCATAGATAACTTTTTAATATCGACACAACTGTTTCATAGAGTGTTAGATGTCGAGTATCTCCCCAGATTGCTTAGTGACCATTCTCCCCTGGTATTATCAATCTCCATTCCTACCAAGGTAAATGGAGCATATAGATGGAGACTAAATTCTACACTCCTAAAGCAACCTGAATTTTGTGCATTCATCAAAGAGCAGATCAATATTTTCACTTTGACAAACAAACCCTCCGCTCCTGACAGTTTCATTCTTTGGGACACATTGAAGGCCTATCTGAGGGGACAGATCATTTCCTATACTAAAGGGCTGAAGAGAAAACACGGTGCGGAACTGAGTGCCCTTGAATCTGAAATCTCAGAGCTAGAGAAAACCTACCAAAGAGGCCCGACTAAAGATCTATACAGGCTTTTGGTAAATAAAAAACTGAAATATAATATTCTGAACACATATCAAGCTGAGAGGGCCATCACTAAATCAAAACAGCGTTATTACGAGCTTGGAGAGAAAGCTCACAAAGTATTGGCATGGCAACTGAAAGCAGAGGAAAGTAAGAGGACAATTAATGCTATAGAAACTCTTACTAATGAGATATCTTTCGACCCTACTGAAATTAATAATACTTTTAAGAAATACTATGAAGACCTCTACACTTCCCAATCAAGCGATGATCTATCAGAGATCGACTCCTTTCTCTCCTCTCTCAACCTCCCATGCCTGTCAGGGGAAGACAGCGAGCGCCTGAGTGAACACTTCTCAGTTCCTGAATTGTTGGAGGCCATTAAATCCTTACCTTCTAATAAATCTCCTGGGGAGGATGGCTTCCCTCCAGAGTTCTATAAAGAATTTAGGGAGCTGTTGGTCCCCTACCTTATGGAGGTACTTAAAAAAGCCAGGGAAGACAACTGCTTTCCAGAGTCTTTCTCTCAAGCAGTGATTACTGTAATCCACAAGAAAGGGAAAAATCCACTAAAGTGCGCCTCATATAGACCAATCTCTCTCCTTAACACAGATTGTAAACTGGTCACCAAGATGCTATCTAAGAGACTGGAGTCATGTCTTCCCCTGTTGGTCAACCCAGATCAGACTGGCTTCATAATTAATAGATTGTCCTCCAATAATCTCAGAAGGTTCTTTGATATAATTCACCTTGCTAACAAAAACAAAATACCTAGTGTCGCAGTCTCCCTCGACGCTGAAAAGGCCTTTGATAGGGTTGAATGGCCATACCTCTTTCGCATCTTGGAAAAGTTTGGTTTAGGTACCGTGTTTGTAAATTTGATAAAATCACTCTACAAATCTCCTAAAGCTAGGATTGCTACCAACGGGATTACTTCCTCCTCTTTCCCTCTCTATAGGGGGAACAGACAAGGTTGCCCAATTAGCCCCCACCTCTTTGCCCTCGCCATCGAACCGTTGGCTGAGGCTATTAGAACGTGCCCTGACATACATGGCTTTGAGGTGGGCCCCCATACCCATAAATTATCACTCTTTGCGGACGACCTTATCTTATTTCTAACAAACCCAGAACACTCCCTCTCTCACTTGCAGATCCTACTACAGTGTTATAGTTCTTTCTCTGGATATAAGGTCAATTTAGATAAAAGCGAAATCTTACCGTTGTCTGTCTTTGACCATCATACCATCAAGCACAAGTTTCCTTTTAGATGGTCGCCTATGGGCTTCACATATTTGGGCATAATGGTGGATGGTAACCTGAACAACCTCTATAAACTCAATCTGGCCAGTTTGTTGCAAAAGGTGGAGGGTGACCTTTGTAAATGGATGGACTTACCTCTCACTCTACTGGGTAGAATCAATGTAATTAAAATGAATGTCCTGCCCAGATTTCTATATCTGTTTCAATCTCTCCCTATCCCTGTTCCCGCAGCATTCTTTTCCTCTCTCGACAAGATGACCAGACGGTTTATCTGGCACGGCAAAACCCCTAGGGTTGGCCTGGATAAACTGACCCTAGATTACAGTCAAGGGGGCTTAAACCTCCCCAATTTTAGAATGTACTACTGGGCAGCACAGTCTAGGTTTCTGGCTCAGAGGTTTGACAAGGGTCCCTCTCCCTCATGGTTGAACATTGAAAAGCTTGAGGTAAATGATGACACTGGGGCAGAATTGTTTTACAAATGGGACAGAAAATCTATAAAAACTATCACAGACAACCCTTTAATCATACATTCTGTCCTGGCATGGTGCAAACTGCATGAGCTGTTCGGACGAGGGGGATTCCTTTCCCCCAAAACCCCTTTATGGAACAATAGATTGATTCCTATGTTTTTCCAGAATAGTAACTTTAGACCATGGTCTGATAAGGGGATCACTCTTCTGGAACATTGTTACGAGGAGGGAGTTCTTATGTCTTTTGATCAGCTGAAACAGAAATACCACTTGCCTAACAGGGTCTTCTTTAGCTACCTACAACTACGAAACTTTATTAGGGTGTCTCTCAAGGGACAATGGAACCTACCTAAGATGTCACCTATTGAACAACTCTGCCACGCAGACCAACCACTGTTCAAGACCATTTCCCGTGTTTACGATGCTCTTATGTCAGGACTAACACTGCCTGGGCTAGATAAACCCCGACTTAGATGGGAAAAAGATCTGGGTATTGATCTTGATGAGGGTCTATGGAGTGACCTCTGCAGGGATGGTGTTACATCCACATTGAACTCCAGATACAGACTGATCCAGTTTAATTTCCTCCATCAGCTCTATATCACCCCATCTAGACTGCACAAGTTCAACCCTGATATCTCCTCCCTATGTTTTAGATGTGGCTCAGATGAAGGAACATTCCTCCATTCCACTTGGCAGTGTTCAAAACTACACGGTTTCTGGCAGGGGGTATGCGATACCATATCCTCAATTCATGGGGTTGCATTCCCTTTAGACCCGGAGGTCTGTCTACTGGGCAACTTTACTAACACCAATCTTAGGCAAAGCCATACTATAAAGCTAACAGAAATATTGCTAGCGATTGCCAAGAAATGTATCGCCTTGAAATGGAAATTGGATTCCCCCCTGCCAGTTGCAATGTGGCTATCAGAAGTTAATAGTTGTATCCCACTGGAGAAAATTACTTACCGCTTGAGGAATAAGTTAAATACATTTTACAGAATTTGGCAACCTTTTATTGACTATATGGAGAATATCCCCCCACATCACATTGAATGAATCTCTATATTATCCTTATATAATGTTTCACACGTAACGTATAATATGTAGCCTACGGCAGGTGACCATATGATCCAATGTCTCATTATAATTTTTTTTTTATTGTATGTTTGTATATATAATTATAATTTGTTTTATTTTTTCTTTCTTTGTTACGCTCATCTGTTACTGTCACTTTGTCCTATTGTTGTCTAATATCTTTTCACGTTTGTCTTGAATGTTGTTAATTGGAAAATGCAAAAATAAAATATTCAACAAAAAAAAAAGTTGCCAAAGTAGCCTTGATGACAGCTTTGCACACTCTTGGCATTCTCTCAACCAGCTTCATGAGGTAGTCACCTGGAATGCATTTCAATTAACAGGTGTGCCTTGTTAAAAGTTAATTTGTGGAATTTCTTTCCTCCTTAATGCGTTTGAGCCTATCAGTTGTGTTGTTACAAGGTAGGGGTGGTATACAGAAGATAGGCCTATTTGGTAAAATACCAAGTCCATATCATGGCAAGAACAGAGCAAAGAGAAACAACAGTCCATCATTACTTTAAGACATGAAGGTCAGTCAATGGCCTGATCCAATTGCATCCAATTGCTGCAAAGAAACCACTACTAAAGGACACCAATAATAATAAGAGACTTGCTTGGGCCAAGAAAGACGAGCAATGGACATTAGACCGGTGGAAATCTGTCCTTTGGTCTGATGAGTCCAAATTTGTGATTTTTGGTTCTAAGTGAACGGATGATCTCCGCATGTGTGGTTCCCACCGTGAAGCATGGAGGAGGAGGTGTGATGGTGTGGCGGTGCTTTGCTGGTGACACTGTCTATGATTTATATAGAATTCAAGGCACACTTAACCAGCAAGGCTACCACAGCATTCTTCAGCGATACGCCATCCCATCTGGTTTGGACTATCATTTGTTTTTCAACAGGACAATGACCCAACACACCTCCATCCTGTGTAAGGGGTATTTTACCAAGAAGGAGAGTGATGGAGTAATGCATCAGATGATCTGGCCTCCACAATCACCCGACCTCAACCCAGTTGAGATGGTTTGGGATGAGTTGTACCGCAAAGTGAAGGAAAAGCAGCCAACAAGTGCTCAGCATATGTGGGAACTCCTTCAAGACTGTTGGAAAAACATTCCAGGTGAAGCTGGTTGAGAGAATGCCAAGCGTGTTCAAAGCTGTCATCAAGTCAAAGGGTGGCTACTTTAAAGAATCTAAAATCTAAAATATATTTTGATTTGTTTAACACTTTTTTGGGGGATTACTACATGATTCCATATGTGTCATTTCATAGTTTTGATGTCTTCACTATTATTCTACAATGTAGAAAATAGTAAAAAAAATTAAATTAAATAAACCTCGAATGAGTGGGTATGTCCAAACTTTTGACTGGCACTGTACATCACTGAACACTGAAATATAACAAAACTGTTGGACATAGAAACACCGGATTTTCAGCATAAAAAAAACAAATGTTTATTAATTATGAAATTATGAAAAATATTAATAACATTCCACCCATGAGTCCACTAGGTAATTTGATTGCAGGAAAGGGCTATGATCATTTAATTGATGTCAACCTTTTCACAGTCGATAAATATTATGATTTGCAGTGGTGTAACTCAAATCAAGAAAACATTTGATTGGAATAAGGTTGCATGGACCACACACCAGCATGTCACTTAGCCATGTTTCTTTTTCACATCATGTTTCGCTCTCCAGATCTGGACCCAGCCCTGGTGGTGCCCAAAGACTCAGAGATCATGTTCAAAGGAGAGAGTCTGACTGCTACCTGCAACGCTCTGTCTTCTCTGGAAACCTTCACTGTCTGGTTCAAGGTACAATACACCCTGTAATAAGCACCAACTTAGTGCTTTAAATGCAACACAGTTATAAGACTGACATAAACATGTCGCTTACCAAATGTAGCTAATCATGTGTTCTTATTCAGTTGTGGACTTCTAGTTTATTAGTTTATTTCCTGTGTGAAGAATGGGCAGCAGGTTGGCACAGGCCACATGCTGTTTCTGCAGGATGCCACCTATGACACAGCAGGAGAGTACGTGTGTGAGGTGACTGTTCCTTCACTGCCTGGACTGCACACCTCTGGTTCTGTCCACATCATCGTCCAGGGTTAGTCACCAAACCATAATTTCTGAGGAATTCCCCCATCAGGGGGTACACATCTTTGCTTTAGCCCAACATTATCTCTCCTTGGTGATTAGTTGTATCAGGTGTGATAGTAAAGGCATACAACAAAAATGTGCTTCCACCCTGGGGTTCCCACCAGGAATAGATTGAGAAACGCTGAGTTTGTCAGATCAGATGTTTTCATACCTAACAAGCGGTCTATAATGTGTCCCCCAGGTGCTCCCCAGATGAAGGATGCTGACAGGGAGGTGGAGATGGAGGAGGGAGCTGGGAAGTGGATGAACCTGAGCTGTGAGGCACATGCACACCCCCTGCCCACCATTTCTTGGACTGTCACTGGCAGCCAGGTAAAACAGGGCTTGGCAGCGCACTGGGCAGTTAACGTACACTACATTACCAAAAGTATGTGGACACCTGCTCATCGAACATCTCATTCCAAAATCATGGGCATTAATATGGAGTTGGTTCCCCCTATAACAGCCTCCACTCTTCTGGGAAGGCTTTCCACTAGATGTAGCAACATTGCTGCAGGGACTTGCTTCCATTCAGCCACAAGAGCATTAGTGAGGTCGGGCACTGATGTTGGGCGATTAGGCCTGGCTCACAGTCCGCGTTCCAATACATCCCAAAGGAGTTCGATGGTGTTCAAATCAAATCAAACTTTATTTGTCACATGCGCCGAATACAACAGGTTACCGTGAAATGCTTACTTAAAAGCCTTTAACCAACAGTGCAGTTCAAGAAAGAGTTAAGAAAATATTTACGAAATAAAAAGTAAAAATTAATAAAAAGTAACACAATAAAATATCAATAAGCTTGCCAGCCAAAGCTTGGCATTGAGCATGGTGATCTTAGACATGTGTGCCGCTGCTCGGCCATGGAAACCCATTTCATGAAGCTCCCGACGAGCAGTTATTATGCTGACGTTGTTTCCAGAGGAAGTTTGGAACTCAGTAGTGAGTGTTGCAACCGAGGACAGACGATGTGTACGCACTTCAAGGGTCCAGTTCTGTGAGCGTGTGTGTCTGACTACTTCGGGGCTGAGGTGTTCTTGCTCCTAGACATTTCCACTTCACAATAACGGCACTTACAGTTGACCGGGCAGCTCTAGCAGGACAGAAATTTGACGAATTTACTTGTTGGAAAGGTGGCATCCTATGACGGTGCCACGTTGAAAGTCACTGAGCTGTTCATTAAGGCCATTATACTGCCAATGTTTGTCTATGGAAATTGCATGGCTGTGTGCATTGATTTTATACCCCTGTCAGCAACAGGTGTGGCTGAAATAGTTAAATCCACTAATTTAAAGGGGTATCCACATACTTTTGTATTTATAGATTATGTGGGCATATTTACAGTTGAAGTCTGAAGTTTACCTACACTTAGGTTGGATTCATTAAAACTCGTTTTTCAACCACTCCACAGATTTCTTGTTAACAAACTATAGTTTTGGCAAGTCGGTTAGGACATCTACTTTGTGCATGACACAAGTAATTTTTCCAACAATTGTTTACAGACAGATTATTTCACTTATAATTCACTGTATCACAATTCCAGTGGGTTTACATACACTATGTTGACTGTGCGAGAAAATTATATCATGGCTTTAGAAGCTTCTGATAGGCTAATTGACATCATTTGAGTCAATTGGAGATGTACCTGTGGATATATTTCAAGGCCTACCATCAAACTCAGTGCCTCTTTGCTTGACATCATGGGAAAATCAGCCAAGACCTCCGGAGCAAAATTGTAAACCTCCACAAGTCTGGTTCATCCTTGGGAGCAATTTCCAAATGCCTGAAGGTACCACGTTCATCTGTACAAACAATAGTATGCAAGTATAAACACCATGGGACCACGCAGCCGTCATACCACTCAGGAAGGAGAAGCGTTATGTCTCCTAGAGATGAACATACTTTGGTGCGAAAAGTGCAAATCAATCCCAGAAAAACAGTAAAGGACCTTGTGAAGATGCTGGAGGAAACAGGTACAAAAGTATCTATATCCACAGTAAAACGAGTCCTATATCGACATAACCTGAAAGGCCGCTCAGCAAGGAAGAAGCCACTGCTCCAAAACCGCCATAAAAAATCCAGACTACGGTTTGCAACTGCACATGGGGACAAAGATCGTACTTTTTGGAGAAAGGTCCTCTGGTCTGATGAAACAAAAATAGAACTGTTTGTGTGAAGCTGGTGGAAGGCTACCCGTAACGTTTGACCCAAGTTAAACAATTTAAAGGCAATGCTACCAAATACTAATTGAGTGTATGTAAACTTCTGACCCACTGGGAATGTGATGAAAGAAATAAAAGCTGAAATAAATCATTCTCTCTACTATTATTCTGACATTTCACGTTCTTAAAATAAAGTGGTGATCCTAACTGACCTAAAACAGGGAATGTTTACTTGGATTAAATGTCAGGAATTGTGAAAAACTGAGTTTAAATGTATTTGGCTAAGGTGTATGTAAACTTCTGACTTCAACTGTACATTGCATGAATGTATGATTTTAAAACATTAAAATCTAATTTTCTTGGTGTGTCTGTTCCAATGCACATTGGTGTGACTGGTGAAATGACATTGGTGTGTGTGCTTGTGTGTTGACAGAGCTGGCGCGAGGTGCTGACCAGCGCCACGGAGCACAGCACTATCAGCCTGGTGTCCATTAAAGTGACCTCTGACATCACAGCCTTCTGCAATGCCACCAACGAGATGGGCACAGAGGCAAAGTCTTTCAGCATCAGTGCCAGTAAGCCACCCTGCCATATACTGTACACTACATAGGATGATATAGGCATACACACTGAGTGTACAAAACATGAGGAACATCTAATACCCTTTTGCCCTCAGAACAGCCTCATGGACTCTACAAGGTGTTGAAAGCATTCCACAGGGTTGCTGGCCCATGTTGACTCCAATGCTTCCCACAGTTGTGTTAAGTTGGCTGGATGTCCTTTGGGTGGTGAACCGTTCTTGATAACACGGGAAACTGTTGAGTGTGAAAAATCCAGCAGCGTTGCAGTTCTTGACACACTCAAACCGGTGCGCCTGGCACCTAGTACCATACCCCATTCAAAGGCACTTACATCTTTTGTCTTACCCATTCACCTTCTGAATGGCACATATACACAATCCGTGTCTCAATTGTCTCAAGGCTTAAAACCCATTATTTAACCTGTCTCCTCCTTTTCATCTACACTGATTGAAGTGGATTTAACAAGTGACATCAATGAGGGATCATAGCTTTCACCTGGATTCACCTGTTCACCTGATGTCATGGAAAGAGCAGGTGTTCCTAATGTTTTGTATTTAGAATGTATGGAATACTGTATATGGGCATATTATGTGGAAATATATTTGATTATGGGAACCTCTTACATTTTAAGTGTTGTTTTGCTTATCCACAGTTCCCATGGTCACTTCAACTGCACCCTACTCACCTGGTAAGACAGAGATCTTGCTATTATTGTATTCTTGCTGATTAGAACAGGAGCACCATCCTCCTTGCGTGTTTGATCACGCAAGGAGGATAACCCTAAATCCAAACCCTAACCCAAACCCAAACACTAACCCTAACCCTAACCAATACCCTAACCCAAGGAGGATAACCCTAAACCTAAACCTAGCCCTAACCCTAAACACTAAACCTAGCCCTAACCCCTATCCCTAACCCTAACCCCTAACCCTAGACAGTGGGAAGTTAGACGGAGTACAGAGTATAGAGAGGAAACAGCATGAACTTGTGGGGTGGGATTCGTACCCATGCCACTATGAATAACGCTCCAGCACTGTTTCTCTTCTTCTTGACCTTTGAATCACTCTGATCCAGTTGAGAAGCGCTTTTAGATTGTTTCTTTGCTTTTTCTCAACTTTTTGAAAATTCTTTCTGAATACACACCAATCCAGACCATGAAGGATTAGCCAACAGGGCAACTAAATAATTCATGATTTTCATACGGACATAGTGTTTGCAGGAAAAGGCGGGAGAATTGGCTCTGCTCATCGCCTGTGGGTACATTGAAAATTATGTGTGACAGAAAAATAGGGAAAAAAGAACAAGACAACACTTAGGTGTTGGACATCCTTATATTTTCCTAATGTTTTTCCAGATAAATCTGTAATTACAGTTTGTCTAGCATTTCGAGAAATGTTTTGAAGTGGTTGAATGCCAAAAGCACATATATTGAGTTAAATTTTGGTTCTCATAAACCCATATTGTTCCTTTTAACAAGGGCTTACTCCATGTTTAAAGAGAGGAGTTAATAGTTCTGGTAGGGAGGAGCACTCTCTAATTTCCTCCTGGGGGGATTGCACTGAAGTGTTGATGGCTCTGTTAGAGGGGCAGGCCAGGGCTGTTTCACATCACTCTCTGCCCAGTGTCTGGAGCACTCACTCACAAGCATGAGAGTTGAAGCTGCTCACTGGGCGCATTTCAACGTAGATTATTGGGTAATATTGGGTTGAGACATTAATCAATGAGATTACAACAACCTATATTCACCCACTCAAAAATATAGCCAAAAGTTAGTTGTATTTCCAATGTTCAACTATCTAAAAGCACAATCAAATTCCAATGGAAAGACAAGGTCTCATTTTTGGTTTAGTTCTCACCCAAATGTCTATCACTGCACTTTCAACCATTTAAAAGCACAGCAAAGTTCCAATGGGAATACAATGTCAGATATTTTGTTTATTTATACAACAGATTGTGATATCGTTGAGATTACATTAAATGTACATGGTGCAAGTTCAAGATTCTGTGCAGATTATTACAGTAATTGTGACGATCTCTACAGCCCTGCGATGTATGCTCTCTTGAACATGCACACTTTATTGATTACTTAATAAGAAATGTATAGCTATAGTAACTTCAAAATGTGCCCATGGATGTGTTACACATTTTAAGGTTGAACGTTACATTGGTTTGTAAGATAGCCTTAACTTTATGCTATTTACTGTAATACAAAGGTTATATTGAATTTGGGTTGACAACCCAACCAAATATCAACATTTAAAGATGTATCTACTGCTTGGACAGTTTCATCTGAGCCACTGGCTTTAACTAATATTTTTGATTCTGCAATGTAAATTTAAAGGTAATTTCCGATTGTGCTGACATATGCAGCGTTTACCGTGAATGCAGTCACTGCTAAAGCAGGAACATTGTCTTTAAATTTCAATCACCCTGTAAAGCTGAAGTTCCGCGATTTGGATTGAATAGAGCCCTTGATCTGTTTCCCATCTGCTTCTTATGACTTGACCCATAAATAATGACCAATATCATCATACTCTAACACTGTTTTACAACCTGGATCCCAGGACTCCCTGGAAAAAATGTAATATGTTACTGAGTGGACTGTCCTGGCTAGTGGTTATCCTCCACATCTTCCTATGTTTTGTCCTACTAGAAGAGGATGGGCCTCCCATCTGAGCTGGGTTCCTCTCTGTGTTTCTTCCTTCTAGGTTTTTTTTCCTGGCCACTATGCTTCTGATTTTGCTTCTACTAGCTCTTTGGGGTCTTGGCTGGGTTATTTACTGCAAACACTTTGTGACAATTGCTGATGTAAAAAGTTGTCACAACTGCTGATGTAGACAAATCTGAGTCATTTTGGCCTTATGTTGTCTGTGTAACAGTTTAGCTTCCGTCCCTCTCCTCGCCCCGAACCAGGGACCCTCTGCACACATCAACAACAGTCACCCACAAAGCATCGTTACCCATCGCGCCACAAAAGCCGCGGGGAACAACTACTTCAGGTCTCAGAGCGAGTGACGGCACCGATTGAAACGCTATTAGCGCGCACCACCGCTAACTAGCTAGCCATTTCACGTCGGTTACATCTGTCTAGGGATGTTTTCATTTGTTTTCATTTTGTATGCTAGGGGCACTCTCACATGGAGTTATGGGTCACTGGTCACACATGTATAGGCAGCACAGGTAACCAGGAAATGTTTACACATATCATGTCCGGATGATTCTCCATGATCAGGTATAAGCATTAACCTGAGTTTTCCCTCCCCTCTCCCTGTCTGTCTGTGTGTATAGCTGAAGGAAATGGTGTGATCATCGTGGTCGTCATCATCTGTATCCTCCTGCTGGCCGTTCTGGGCAGTGTGCTCTACTTCCTCCACAAGAAGGGCAAAATCCCCTGTGGCCGCTCTGGCAAGCAGGAAATGTGAGTATTCTACTTCAACAACTGGTCTAGGGCCAGGTTTTGTGTCTAGTTCTATAAGGTGGGTGCTACACATAGGTAGTGGATGAGGGTAAATTACAATGTAAAGCACTCTGAGCACTTGAAAAAGTGTTATGTAAATGTATTCCATATGTTCATCCATAAATGAGTCTTTCTGCCTCCAAGAATGTGATACTGTCCTCACTGGAGAGGAGTATTGAGAGGAAACTGAGTTTGTGCTCTCTATCCACAGCACCAAGGAGAACACTAACAAAGATGGCATTGTGGTGGAGATGAAGACTGACACCAAGACTGAGGAGGCCGTTCTTCTGAAGGGCGTTAACGGTGACAAGAATGGCCCCAGCGACCAGGTAACTATGAATATGAAAGCTATACGCTAAACAGAAGTAGCCTACTGTCTGTCTTTCTTGAATCTTGCATTGCCCACTGTATTGACATTTGTTGGTGTTTTTTCTCCCTTTCCTCTTTGTGCTTTTCCCTGGAGTAAAGTACATGGACCTGAGGAAGTGATATATGCAGAGGGCTGAGCTCTGACGTAGCCAGCCGAAGCTCTTCGCCAGCCCACCAAATCCACGCCCAATCCAAGGCTAGACTACTGGAAGCCCTGGAAAAAATTTGTTAGGACTCTAATTAGGAGTCAATCAATCACTTTCCCCACATTTGTGTTCAGCAGTATTCACCATATCTGGCCAAAACCACACAGGAACACACACAACGGATTTTAAGGTGTTTGGAGGATGTTTTGATTGCTCCATTTTACCCTTTGTAATTTTCCCCAAAGCCTTTTTACTCTCTTGTTTGCCGGTTTCAAGTGTACGATGATGACGTTCATTAACTGTGCGTTATAAACTTTATAAACTGTATATATTATATATATATTTCGTTATTTAAGATATTTTGAGACAGACCTTTCAAGTTCAGACTTCATGGTATTATCTGTTTATGGTGTCACTTACTTTAGCTATTCATCCATGGTCCTTGATTTGGTGATTCTACATTATTTTATGGAGGTAATCTGGCCATAAATGACCACCAATATGTTTGTGGAGAAACACCACGTCAACAGGTGTCTACATTTTCTCAGCAAAACTCATAATTTCAGAGTAATTCTCTTGTGAATTACTGTCAAGCTCTTGTACTGTTTGTAAATAATCGTAGCATAATAACCATTTGTAGCTGTGGCCTTCGATTGTCTTTTTTGAAATGGCCTATTGTGTTATCTGCAGTGCCTGTGGAAATTTGTCTCACTTTGATGTAAGATACACTGAAATGTTTCCTTTTTTTATGATTTGCTGTCTATTTCTTTGTATTTGGGTGAGGGCCAAGGAGACCTGAAGGTCATTTTGTGTGTGATACATTTTGGATGCTTACTGTAAGTTATGTGCATGGAAGAAGCTAGCTCAAAGACTGCCTGACGTGCATCATTTACGGAATGATATTTTAAAGGTATTATGATTTTTGATATTGTACACAAAGGGGAGAGTTCAATTGGTACAAATACTGTATGTTGTGATCCAAATATTGCCTTCAAGGTAATATTTTAGTGGTCATTTTAAGTGTTTAGTTGAAATGACCCATTTTGTTCAGCTTGATTATGTCCGGCCATAGGACTGCAGATAGTGGACTTTTGGTAGTATGACTCCAGTAAAGACACTGCTCTCAACTGTGTGCCTTTTATGTTCAGTCTGGTTTAGTTGTGTTGTAGTGTTCTGATGCTTATGGAAGGAAGAGGGCTGAACTTAATAACAGTGTTTGAATTACATTCATGTTGCCCAAAGACAGATCCCAACACGGGAAAAGCTTTTTGATGACTGGCCATCATGATGTGAAAAAGGTTCACTGTTGGCCACCACCAACAGTAAAAACAGCTTGTTGTGCAGTTGGCTCAGAAAACAAACTTTTCTTGACGTGACAGTTATACCGGCTTCCTCCCATCCCAACCTTTTCTTTGAGTGATATGTTATGTTTTTGTTGACTATATGAAACAGCTACCGTTGGACAGGAATGTTTGGACCTGCACAGTTCATTATTGGTTTATAATGGTCTGATTTTGCAAATGTGTGTAAATTAAGTACAGTTCTTGTGATTTGAGGCTTGCCTTTTTATAATTATTTTTTGCAAGAAAATAATGCCAAATAAAATTTCATTGTCATCTTTACACTAAATATTTAAAGAAAAGTTCATAGAGAAATGAAAACTTACAAGTGCATTTCAACGGCTAAGGCACAACTGAAAATACATATTTCCACTGATAGATTTAATTCACAACAGCCAAAATTGATTATGACATACACTACGGTTTATAACAGAGACCCAGAATGTGATCGACGGGGGAAAGGGGTGAGTTCTCCCATCTAACCACTGTTATGCTGTCTCCTGGAGTTAGTAGTACAGTAGCTTCAGATTTCATGCTTGGTGGGAGGAAGAGGATGTTCAACACAATAGTCTAGACATGTTGGAACAGCAGATTTCATATGCATTTGAATGCTCTACAGTTACCAGATTGGAAACAGTTCTCTTCTAGTATTATGATATTGGGGGGGGGGGGGGGGGGGGGTTAGTGTTAGGACATAGACGGATACACTACATTCCCCCAGGAGGCAGCAGCAACCTTGTCCTGGTTGATAAGCACATCAGGTACTGGCAATTAAGGTGATCGTCAGTCTGTCCCAGCTTGCAAGCCGTGAGGTTGTTGGTTTTGTTTGGTGGCCATAATGTCTTTCGTTTGGGCATGCCTTTGGTATTTTTCCTTTGGTACATATGTTTTGTCACCATCTGAACGAATAATAATCTGCTTTGACTGGCAGAACAAGAAGTCAAGACGGAGCTGGCCCTGAAATCAGTAAGTTGCTGTCTCCTGGACACATTGGGGGGAGGTTAGTGAGGACCAACACGGTCCTCAAAATGCTGATTTCTCCCAAATGTGCACATTCATTCAGGTGACAGACCATGTAATTAGGCCTAGGACCCCTAGACAAAGTGCAAAACAATATTAGTAGGCTAGTTATTGGGTTTGTAACAAGAGCTACATAGACCATATCTTTCAGTACTACAGTATTATAACATTTTCTATCAAATATACCAATCAAATGTTAAAGAAAATATTGTTTATTTGAAAATCTTTAATGGCTGAGGCATGAACACATGGCAACATAATGAATGCTGAGTACATTAAAATGAATAAATAAAATACTTTAACTACACATGCAATAAGGCAATGAAAAAAAGTTTTTTTTGTTAGTTCTCTCTGTATGTACAGGTGAGGCAACAATGTTATCTTCGATCGAAAGACAAAGCACCAACTGTGCTTCCGTACACCAGTAAATTCTGCAACTATTGAGCAATGACTAGTGTGGCGTATGAAACCACAGCAATCTCTTATGACAGAGTGTCCTCTTGTGGTGAGTCCACATATGAGCGACACAGTGGAAAGCAGAGGCCTGAAGTCAATTCTCAAATGATTTTACAAGGAGTGGCACTTAAGTTGATGATCAAGGAATTGCAGTCAAAGTACATCATAATTTCAAAGAAGTTAAAACAGTATTGAACTCAAGCGAAACAAACAGATGCAGAAATATCATGGCCATTCTTTACAACTAGAAGTATCTACAACTAATAATGTGATTTAAACCTGTTATTAAATGCTTTTGGCTTTGAATCCAACACATTAACACCTAACATTTTTGGTGTGAGTCCCCAAATAACCTTGGCATATTACTGCACATTGTTCAGTCTGTTGTACCTGAGTCCAGAGGACAATGACAAACTCCCTGTGTTCAACGGGGTTTCAAATTCAAAAGGAAAGAGATTTAAATTATTCATATATTAAACAGATTTCTCAAATGTGTCAAACCCACATCCTTGGGAGAAAAAAAACAATCCTAATCAAAGTAGGTACAAAGAAAATACATTACTGAGCCACCTTAAGATGGGGCCATACTCTGTTTGTAACGTATAAACAAGAACGTTGTACAAGAACGTTGTACAAAGTGTTCTTTCCCAGAGGCGGCAGCAAAACAAGTCTGAGGTAGTGCCAATTAAGTACTTCATTTCACTAAATATCATGGTGTATACATGACTTGGATCACTTTGTCTTCTCTGCCCAATCAATATATTATTGTCTGGAAAATGAATAGTATGGATACAAAAAAACAAACCCTTACAAGCAGCAGTCCAATTGCACACTGATTAGCAGAGAGCAAAATTGAGATCGGGCACATATACTCCCTTCATTTTTAAGTATGACATTAAAAAAAGGACACTCACTTTAAAATCTATAAGCTATTCACAGAACTAACAATAAGGCTTAACCGTGAAACCACTACCACTGGTGGTATTAATACAATTATACAAAATAATGACATCAGAAATGTTACATTAGTTCACCAGTCAATGTTAGCACTACATTGAATACATTCTGAGATTACGTACACGTCATTCAGGCTTATATATTATAAGACGATCACTAAACCAGGAACTAAAGCAATTTGGAGTTATGCTTACTTTTTTTTAAATAGTTACTGCAATTACAGTGAAATGTATGACTTGGAGCCCTGTAACAATGCAATCGAACTAAAATATTCACATTCATTGGCTTTAGCACAAACCACAGAATCAAATGCTTTAGTCTCCACCTGGCGTATCTAGCTACAAACTGTATGTACGACTATGACCCAATCAAAACTAACATGGGTGGGAGTGGGAATCATGAGTCAAGTTTGCCCCAACAACAGTTACTGCACAATAAGTCCATAACTATTCCTTCCTGCAGCCTAAGCACAGTGTGAATTTCGGCTTACTCCATCTTGCACTCAGAAACAAGGAAATGCTTAGAGCCACACAATAAGACTGGAGGCAAGCACAAACGACCATACAAGAGTCAAAGGCTTGGCCATACAGAGGCCACGTCAAGCATTCTCCCTCTTCCTTTAGATTTTCTCACTTAGATGCCTGTGCATAGGACCGAGTCCTCTTCCCCTTACAATTTACAGCACTTCCAGACCTGTCACAACCAGCACAGTAGAAATGCTATCCATTATGGCACAGTGAGTAAAGTATATAGGGTGTGGTGTTGAGCCTCCTATGTGAGGATGTGGGCCGTGGAGGGGATGGACACAAACTCGCGCAGGATGTTCTTAGCCGTCTCCAGGTTGTTCTGGGCGATCATCAGGGCCTTCTGGATGTCCTGGAATGAGTAGCCCTGGCTCATCAGATGCTCTATCTCCCCGTTGATGGGTAGCGCCACACTGGGAACGGGCCCCCCTCGGGAGCCGGCTGACAGACTGGCGGCAGGGGGCAGGGCTTCTGGGGTAAGGGGGCGGGGCCGTTGGTCTGAGTTGACCCGGCGTGGGAGGGGCTTAGGGGGGCGCTCTGGGTCCTGACCTGATGAAAACGTAGCTGGGAGAGAGGAGAGAACATGTTCGTGGTGTTTGATAAATATAACTCTTAACATGACAAAGCAAGAGAGGAAAAGGACTGAAAACGAATGCTGAGTTACATACATGCATCTATGTTAGGGCTGTCCATTGATAGGCAGCTGAAGGCGGCCGAGGTGCCGGTGACATCAGAGAGGGTGCGCCTGGCGGGTGCTGGGGGAGCCTGGGGGAGCCTGGGGTAATCATACTCATCCTCCATCTCCTCTACCATATGGTGCAGGGAAACCGCAGGGGGAGGGATGAGGTAGTCTGGAGGGTGAACAAGAGGATTAAAGGGATGAAAAGAGTGATTTGAATGCCCTGAACACAGGATATACACTACTGTTCAAAAGTTTCGGTCACTTAGAAATGTCCTTGTTTTCCATGAAAACATACATGAAATGAGTTGCAAAATGAATAGGAAATATAGTCAAGACATTGACAAGGTTATAAATAATGATTTTTAATTGAAATAATAATTGTGTCCTTCAAACTTTGCTTTCGTCAAAGAATCCTCCATTTGCAGCAATTACAGCCTTGCAGACCTTTGGCATTCTAGTTGTCAATCTGCTGAGGTAATCTGAAGAGATTTCACCCCATGCTTGGATCGGCTTGATGTGCACTTCTTACATACCATATGGTCAAGCTGCTCCCACAACAGCTCAATAGGGTTGAGATCCGGTGACTGTGCTGGCCACTCCGTTAAAATACCAGCTGACTGCTTCTTCCCTAAATAGTTATTGCATAGTTTGGAGCTGTGCTTTGGGTCATTGTCCTGTTGGAGGAAATTGGCTACAATTAAGAGCCATCCACACGGTATGGCATGGTGTTGCAAAGTGGAGTGATAGCCTTCCTTCTTCAAGATCCCTTTTACCCTGTACAAATCTCCCACTTTACCACCACCAAAGTACCCCCAGACCATCACATTGCCTCCACCATGCCTGACAGATGGCGTCAAGCACTCCGCCAGCATCTTCATTTTTTCATTTCTTCTTTGTGATCTGAACACCTCAAACTTAGAAACTTGTCCATAACACTTTTTTCCAATCTTCCGCTGTCCAGTGTCTGTGTTCTTTTGCCCATCTTTATATTTTCTTTTATTTTTATTGGCCAGTCAGAGAGGGCTTTTTCTTTGCAACTGCCTAGAAGGCCAGCATCCCGGAGTCGCCTCTTCACTGTTGACGTTGAGACTGGTGTTTTGCGGGTACTATTTAATGAAGCTGCCAGTTGAGGACTAGTCCTCTTGCTCAGTTGTGCACCTGGGCATCCCACTCCTCTTTCTATTCTGGTTAGAGCCAGTTTGCACTCTTCTGTGAAGAGAGTAGTACACAGCGTTGTACAAGATCTTCAGTTTCTTGGCAACTTCTCGCATGGAATAGCCTTAATTTCTCAGAACAAGAATAGACTGACGAGTTTCAGAAGAAAGTTCTTTGTTTCTGGCCATTTTGAGACTGTAATCGAACCCACAAATGCTGATGCACCAGACACGCAACTAGTCTAAAGAAGGCCCATTTTATTGCTTCTTTAATCAGAACAACAGTTTTCAGCTGTGCTAACATAATTGCAAAAGGGTTTTCTAATGATCAATTAGCCTTTTAAAATGATAACCTTGGATTAGCTAACACAACGTGCCATTGGAACATAGGAGTGATGGTTGCTGATAATGGGCCTCTGTACGCCTATGTAAATATTCCATTAAAAAGCAGCTTTTCCATCTACAATAGTCATTTACAACAATGTCTACACTGTATTTTTTTTATCAATTTGATAAAAAATATTATAATGGACAAAAAAAATGTGATTTTCTTTCAAAAACAAGGACATTTCTAAGTGACCCCAAACCTTTGAACAGTAGTGTGCATTTTCCACTTGCTGAGATACATAACTGTAATCTGATTGTGGCCACATTCATTGAGATAGTATGTTTCTTGGCAGGTGTAGACATGCAAACGACACCAGTGTGATTCAAGTTGCATGATGGTTTTCTGATTGTACAAAGGGGATGACTTATGTAACTTCATGTGCAATCAGAAAAGTGAGAATAGAGATCCTTCATCCATCTCCATGTACCTGACTCTGGTGGCTGCTGGGGCAGGGAGGGCAGAGGGAGGGGCTCAGTAGCACTAGCCTGGGCCTGGATGTTACACATGGACTCATACACCTGAGGGTCCTCACAGTCCACATCACACACCACAGTCCTAGGAGAGTAGGGGGAGGGGAGAGAGAGGTAGGGATGGAGGAAGATAAAGGGCAGAGGGAGGGGCATCAGAAAAACCTTAGTCAGGACCCTGTACTGATCATAATCCACCTGGTCACCTCATAGTGACAGTGTTGAGCACTCACCGTGAGTCGTGGTTAGTGGGTTGGAGCGGTGGTGGTGCGGGCACGACAGCACCCGCCATGGCCCAGGAGGGTCCTGCTGCAGGGAGAGAGGTGGGGCTCATGTACTCATTCTCCTCATCACTCCCAGATGACTTCTCACCAGTAGTCTCCTGTTGAGGCCTAATAGAGAGCAAGACAGACTGAGCCAGGTAATACATACAACACATTGAATTACCGATCAGTCACTCTATGAGTTACTACAGGGTATATAGACAATCTAAGTCCCAGAGAGCCTCTGATTCAACCAATCACGTCAGGAATGGAAGGCCACCATTACATTTGGGGTGGCAGGTAGCCTAGTGCATTGGACAAGTAACCGGAAGGTTGCAAGATGGAATCCCAGAGCAGGTAAAAATCTGTCCTTCTGCCCCTGAACCCACTGTTTCTAGGCCGTCATTGAAAATAAGAATTTGTTCTTAACTGACTTGCTTAGTTAAATAAAGGTAAAATAAAAAAGATATATTTTTAAATTCAATCGAGTGTTTTAGTGCTGGACTAGAATAAAAATCTGCATTTCCCATAACTCTTCAGGGCAAGCGTGACTTCTCTCTATTGAACATCTACATTACATTCATACCACATTTTATCCATATCTATACAAATGCCATACCCGACTGCCAGGGAGTAGATAGCGTTGGTCGCTGCTAGCGGCTTTGCTCTGTGGATGCAGTCACTGTCACTGGGTCCGTTGGTCTGTGGGGGGGCCTTGGCTACGTGCCGGGGAACCATGTAGTTGGAGGCCCAGTTGGGCTCTGGAGGGGTGCATGGCAGAGGTCTCCTTTGGAGCCGGCCCTCTGGGGGTCCAAGGGGAGAAGGGCGTTCGGGTGGAGGAGGTGGGGGTAACTCTCGCAGGGCAGGAGGGAGGGGCAAAGGTTTGTCTCTGTGGAGGGCTGCAATCTGGGGAGAGCAGATATTAATGACTGTATGCAATACTGTCTCTCTGGATTAGAGTGTCTGCTAAAATAGTCAAATGTAAAAGTCACATGACATGCATGGGCACACCATTATATACATAAAGAAAGCTTGAATTTGATTAGGTTTTCCACTTGCCTTGGTTGTTGCTCCTTGGCCCGGGGCCCCTGGGGAGGTGGGGGGCCTCTGCTGCAGCAGGTCCAGCCTGGGGGGCACAGGGGGCAGCGGCGTCACAGGGGAGGGCGGGCGCTCCACCTGAAAACAAGTAAGATGTCAGCTTGTTTCTACAACATGTAGATGGAGGGAGATGTTTTTTTGTTGTTGATTTACTGGGTGGTGTATCTAATTATCTAATTCTGAAAACTACCAAGTCTTTTATAGATTGTCTTTTCACTTTGACCACAAGGACACAATGATGATGTGAGATGGTGTGTGTAGGAGAAATAGAGAGAACAGACAAAGCCTAGCTGGTCATAGATGGTGGCTGGGGGTCTTGCCTTGGTGCAGGCCAGCCTGCTCATGATGAGGTGGGGATCCTCCAGGCGCTCGTCATCGTCCTCGTCGTTGCTGAGGGAGACTGACAGGGAGCCCCCTCCTTCCACCCCGTAGGGCCCCTGGAAGCTGGCAAAGGAGGCCCCGCTGCTGCTGTTCTTGGGGTGGAAGGGGTCTACCACAATGGGCTCTGTGCCTTTAATCTCACAGCGGCAGAACGGACAGCCCTGCCCCTCCGATTCCTGGGAGAGCAATACTGCAGTTTAAAATAAAAATCGGGCCAAGGGCCGATATCCACAAAGCATCTCAGAAAAGGTCCAAGGAATCCTGTGAACCTGTTTTAAGAAGAAAAAAAACCTCCCAGCTCAAGAGTAGGTTTTAGGATGATGTTAAGACACTGCTCAGACATGCGGCATCGCCAGCGTGAATTCTATATAGCATGCTTCAGACAACAACAGGGAATGTGACTGTACATCAAATGTAATGGTAAAACGTTTTATATAATTTTTGCCTGAATCACTTTGCCTACTCTTAATTATCACCTAATGTTGGCATGCACAACATTTATTTTAATCAAATTTCTATGGTTAAAAGTGGAATTTTCACAATATTATTGTTAGCAACACACACTCGTTGTCACTCCCGTTGAACAACTCTAAATCACTTTGGCACAGTAGGCATCAAGTCACTTGTCGATAATGTTGCATACAACACTATCAAAGTTAACACACACACTACATATGCCTTCAATTTCACTACTTTTAGGCATGCCCAATTTAGAGATTTTTTTACAACATGTTGCCTTCCAAACAGATAACATGTAGGTAATTAAATAATCAAGTGGTTAAGTATTTAGGCACATCATATAAAACATGTCTTGTGAAATTGTCAAAAGTGCAAGAGATACTTTTACATGTAGGTCTAGATTATTTATGGATTGATGAAATATCAAAACATTCTGAACAACTCAAAAGAAATTACATGTGACAGGTTGTGGACAGGTGTCTTTTATACTGATAACAAGTTCAAACAGGTGCCATTAATACAGGTAACGAGTGGAGGACAGAGGAGCCTCTTAAAGAAGAAGTTACAGGTCTGTGAGAGCCAGAAATCTTTCTTGTTTGTAGGTGACCAAATACTTATTTTCCACCATAATTTGCAAATAAATTCATAAAAAATCCTACAATGTGATTTTCTGGAATTTCTTTTCTCATTTTGTCTGTCATAGTTGAAGTGTACCTATGATGAAAATTACAGGCCTCTCTCATCTTTTTAAGTGGGAGAACTTGCACAATTGGTGGCTGACTAAATACTTTTTTGCCCCACTGTATGTACACACTTTATTTAAATATTTATGAAATGCATATTGTTATATTTGGTAGCACTTATTTGTTTCCCCTCAACTCCAACCCAATTTTATGGGTGGAACGGATGTGGGTGGGGCTAGGTCTACATGAGGGTGCTAATTTAAAAAACTCAAAAGCTCTGAAGAAGGCCGTGGAACCGATACATAAAGCTTATTAAAGAGCAGAGTGCGGGTTTCTTTTTCTCATTTTACCCATAAGAGTAGGAATAAAATGTCTATTCTCAGCACTTTACGACCAATAAAATGTACAAAATGAGTGTGAAACAATAGACACTCTTGCAAGATGACCTAATTCTGGGAAATACCTGCCAGGCAGTGAGACAGGAGGTACACATGAGGTGGCTGCAGGGCTCTATCTTTACATCCTTGTCATTCTCGGCACAGATCTTACACAGCTGGAATGTGGAGCCCATCTCACAGTAGAGCTCGTACTGCTCCTGTAGCACAGGGAAGAGAAAGGATGAGTATCACACACGTAAACGATACATCAGAATTGTCATCTCAGTGTATGAGATACTTCAATAGGACAAATATTCAATTCTGATTTTAGGAAACATCCATCTGACATAAGACAGATTCACATAAATCTGAATAAGTATACAAATGTATGTTTAGGGTATTGTAAGCAATTGAAATTTACATTAGGCAAAAGTTTGAGTCACAAGTGCATCTGAAGTCTGAATTACGACCTGTAGTGAATGTTATGAACTTAGTGGATGTGAGAATGTGTCTGACCTGTGTGACTTTGATGTGGTCCTGTGGGGAGGGCTCACACAGCCCTGTGAGGTCTGGGTTCTGGGCCCGGCCATCTGGGAACAGGTAGCTGGAGAGAGAGGGGAAAAAAAACATTTCAATGGCCAGTTGAAGCCACAGGCTAATTAAATTAGCAATTATGTGATGATTGAAAGAGGTTGAAATCAGTTTGACTACCAACTACAGAGGAAACGTCACACAGATTTTGCAAACGCCTTGACTGAACCAGAAAAGCTAGTATTTGGTCATTCTTTCATCTTGATTATGTCATACTCACAATCCCTCCCTGAATCCATCAATGAGGGCCTGAAAGAGGGGCTTGTTGTGGGGGATGGTCTGCAGAATGTTCCCATCTGCAGTGACGTAGCCAATGGCCCACTGGCCCAGCCGAGTGCAACTCAGTCTGAAGATATAACTGACAGAGGCAGACCAAAGATGTGTGGTGTGAGAGAAGTTGAGTGTGTACATGATGTACTTGGATGGTCTGTGATGTTTTTTTGAATGCAAGTGTGCATGTCAAAATATATACTTCAGCATCAGGTGTATGTGTCGTTGTGTGTGTGTGAGTGTCTCACCTGCCAGGCTTGTGGATGAACCTTTGCAGTCGGGCCTTAACCTCGTCGTAGGTGAGGAAGGCCATATACCCCGGGTGTGTGACAGCCAGGCTGTTCCAATTCCTCAGGAGAGATGACCACGGCTGCACAATACAACACACACACCACGGTCAGAACCCTTAAGCAACAACAGCTTCTCTTTGTATTGACAACAAATCTTTATCCTAGTTAACAAAGAAGAACTTGTGTTCTTCACCTGATATTCACGGCAACAGTGGTCACCAACGATGTTCTGGAGAACTACAGGGCGTGCATAATTTTGTTCCAGCCTAGCTCTAAATCTCCTCAATGCCTTAATGATCAATTGATTTCTAGTTGAAGCTGGCGTGTAGTGATGGTCGAGAACAAACGCCTTCACACCCAGTTGGTCTCCTGTGGCCTCATTTAGAACCGTTGTGTACATTTTACACTAAATATTGAGATTCATAAATTTGGCACATGCCATGTTTTCTGTTTATAAAATCAAGCTTGTCGTAAAACTGTATCCGTGAACAAGCATAACAACCTCTGCCTGAAAAACACCCTTCACCTTTTATGGTGACAAGAAGGTCCTTATTTTCTGTATACTTTGGTAGTATCTAAAGGGAATAGCAATGGCGAACTTGATTAAATGTATTTGGAGGTGTTGGCAGAATGGTTTCTTTTGCAGTTACATTTGCTGTAGCCTGACAGTTTGAGAGACAAAAACAATTAAATTGTTGTGCACCTGTAAACAGATCACTCGAATTCAATGATGTTTTGCATTTACTTTTTCCAGAACCTAAATATGCTGCACTGCCCACAAATTCTGAAACATTGTCTACTCAGAAAAGAAAAAAACCTACAGCAGGCCTACTACTTAGTGTTTGTCTACACACTTCAATGTAAAATAAACTGTCTGTTCACCTGATAAATTCTACTGTTATAAACCACGCTCCCTTTCGGATGCATAGAGTAAAACACTTGAAATTATAATGGCCTATCTAATAGGCCCAATTAAATGAGAGATTCACATGGTAATTTGTTGTATGGCTACGTCGGGAATATGAACTCATTGTGGCTAGAAAAGGTGAGGAATTTATTCTTATGATTATAAATTATATTGAAATTTGACATTAAGGTATTCAGACGTAGCCTATAAACATCAATGGAAAAAGGTCCGTCTGTTCTACCGTTACACTGCGCTTTGGATTGGACAGCATAGACCAAAATACTTTAAAATAGCTTATCCATTTACTACTGTGAAGTGGGTTCAATTAAATGAGAGATGGGACAAATGGTAGCCCATCCTAACTTGTTGTAGGCCTATTGGCTATTTTGCGAGTATGAAACCATCAGAAGAGTTGAAGAACTTATTCTGCAATTATCGTGGAAATAAAATAACAGGAAATAGATCAAATTAGGTTTTTGTTCTTCTCACTAACAGAAAATGATTGCATCTTGTTATAACACTGAACAAAAATATAAATGCAACATGCAATGTGTTGGTCCCATGTTTCATAAGCTGAAATAAAAGATCCCAGACATTTTCCATATGCACAAAAAGCTGTGAAGCTTCATTAAATAGTACCCGCAAAACACCAGTCTCAACGTCAACAGTGAAAAGGCGACTCCGGGATGCTGGCCTTCTAGGCGGAGTTGCAAATAAAAATCCATCTCAGACTGGCCAATAAAAAGAAAAGATTAAGACGGGCAAGAGAACAGACACTGGATAGAGGAACTCTGCCTAGAAGGCCAGCATCCCGGGGTCGCCTCTTCACTGTTGACATCGAGACTGGTGTTTTGCGGGTACTATTAAATGAAGCTGCCAGTTGAGGACTTGAGGCGTCGGTTTCTCAAACTAGACACTAATGTACAGTCGTGGCCAAAAGTTGAGGATGACACAAATATAAATTTTCTAAGTCTGCTGCCTCAGTTTGTATGATCGCAATTTGCATATACTCCAGAATGTTATGAAGAGTGATCAGATGAATTGCAATTAATTGCAAAGTCCCTCTTTGCCATGCAAATGAACTGAATCCCCCCAAAAACATTTCCACTGCATTTCAGCCCTGCCACAAACGACCAGCTGACATGTCAGTGATTCTCTCGTTAACACAGGTGTGAGTGTTGACGAGGACAAGGCTGGAAATCACTCTGTCATGCTGATTGAGTTCAAATAACAGACTGGAAGCTTCAAAAGGAGGGTGGTACTTGGAATCATTGTTCTTCCTCTGTCAAACATAGTTACCTGCAAGGAAACATGAGCCGTCAACATTGCTTTGCACAAAAAGGACTTCACAGGTAAGGATATTGCTGCCAGTAAGATTGCACCTAAATCAACCATTTATCGGATCATTAAGAACTTCAAGGAGACCGGTTCAATTGTTGTGAAGAAGGCTTCAGGGCGCCCAAGAAAGCCCAGCAAGCGCCAGGACCGTCTCCTAAAGTTGATTCAGCTGCGGGATCGGGGCACCACCAGTACAGAGCTTGCTCAGGAATGGCAGCAGGCAGGTGTGAGTGCATCTGCACGCACAGTGAGGCGAAGACTTTTGGAGGATGGCCTGGTGTCAAGAAGGGCAGCAAAGAAGCCACTTCTCTCCAGGAAAAACATCAGGGACAGACTGATATTCTGCAAAAGGTACAGGGATTGGACTGCTGAGGACTGGGGTAAAGTCATTTTCTCTGATGAATCCCCTTTCTGATTGTTTGGGGCATCCGGAAAAAAGCTTGTCCGGAGAAGACAAGGTGAGCGCTACCATCAGTCCTGTGTCATGCCAACAGTAAAACATACCGAGACCATTCATGTGTGGGGTTGCTTCTCAGCCAAGGGAGTGGGCTCAGTCACAATTTTGCCTAAGAACACAGAATGGTACCAACACATCCTCCAAGAGCAACTTCTCCCAACCATCCAGGAACAGTTTGGTGACGAACAATGCCTTTTCCAGCATGACCTTGCCATAAAGCAAAAGTGATAACTAAGTGGCTCGGGGAACAAAACATCGATATTTTGGGTCCATGGCCAGGAAACTCCCCAGAACTTAATCCCATTGAGAACTTGTGGTCAATCCTCAAGAGGCGGGTGGACAAACAAAAACCCACAAATGACAAATTCCAAGCTTTGATTATGCAAGAATGGGCTGCCATCAGTCAGGATGTGGCCCAGAAATTAATTGAGAGCATGCCAGGGCGGACTGCAGAGGTCTTGAAAAAGAAGGGTCAACACTGGAAATATTGACTCTTTGCATCAACTTCATGTAATTGTCAATAAAAGCCTTTGACACTTATGAAATGCTTGTAATTATACTTCAGTATTCCATAGTAACATCTGACAAAAATATCTAGAGACACTGAAGCAGCAAACTTTGTGGAGATTAATATTTGTGTCATTCTCAAAACTTTTGGCCACGACTGTACTTGTCCTCTTGCTCAGTTGTGCACCAGGGCCTCCCACTCTTTCTATTCTGGTTAGAGCCAGTTTGCGCTGTTCTGTGAAGAGAGTAGTACACATCGTTGTATGAGATCTTCTGTTTCTTGGCAATTTCACACATGGAATAGCCTTAATTTCTCAGAACAAGAATAGACTGACGAGTTTCAGAAGAAAGTTCTTTGTTTCTGGCCATTTTGAGACTGTAATCGAACCCACAAATGCTGATGCTCCAGATACTCAACTAGTCTAAAGAAGGCCAGTTTTATTGCTTCTTTAAATCAGAACAACAGTTTTCAGCTGTGCTAACATAATTGCAAAGGGTTTTCTAATGACCATTAGCCTTTTAAAATGATAAACTTGGATTAGCTAACAAAACGTGCCATTGGAACACAGGACTGATGGTTGCTGATAATGGGCCTCTGTACGCCTATGTAGATATTTCATTCCCCCCCCCAAAAAAAGAATCAACCATTTCCAGCTACAATAGTCATTTACAACATTAACAATGTTTACACTGTATTTCTGATCAATTTTACATTATTTTAAATGGACAAAGAAATGTTTTTGAAAGAAAAACACAAGGACATTTCTAAGTGAACCCAAACTTTTGAACGGTAGTATACATGTGTGTATAGTTACTGACTATGCATAGATGATAAACAGAGTAGCAGCAGCGTAAGAGGGGTTGGACACACACACACACAATGCAAATAGTCCAGTTAGCTATTTGATAACCTGTTCAGGAGTCTTATGGCTTGGGGGTAAAAGTTGTTGAGAAGCCTTTTGGTCCTAGACTTGGCGCTCCGGTACCGCTTGCCATGCGGTAATAGAGAGAACAGTCTATGACTGGGGCGGCTGGGGTTTTTGACCATTTTTAGGGCCTTCCTCTGCCACAGCCTAGTATAGAGGTCCTGGATGGCAAGTAGCTTGGCCCCGGTGATGTACTGGGCCGTACGCACTACCCTCTGTAGTGCTTTGTGGTCGGAGGCTGAGCAGTTGCCATACCAGGCAGTGATGCAACCAGTCAGGATGCTCTCGATGGTGCAGCTGTAGAACCTTTTGAGGATCTGAGGACTAATGCCAAATCTTTTTAGTTTCCTGAGGGGGAAAAGGCTTTGTCGTGCCCTCTTCACGACTGTCTTGGTGTGTTTGGACCATGATAGTTTGTTGGTGATGTGGACACCAAGGAACTTGAATCTCTCAACCTGCTCCACTACAGCCCCGTCAATTAGAATGGGGGCATGCTCGGTACTCTTTCTCCTGTAGTCCACAATCATCTCCTCTGACTTGATTACGTTGAGGGTTAGGTTGTTATTTTGGCACCACCAGGCCAGGTCACTGACCTACTCCCTATAGGCTGTCTCATCGTTGTCCGTGATCAGGCCTACCACTGTTGTCATCTGCAAACTTAATGATGGTGTTTGAGTCGTGCCTGGCCACGCAGTCTTGGGTGAACAGGGAGTACAGGAGGGGACTGAGGGGCTCCAGTGTTGTTGATCAGCGTGGCGGATGTGTTGTTACCTACCCTCACCACCTGGGGGCAGCCCTTCAGGAAGTCCAGAATCCAGTTACAGAGGGAGGTGTTTAGTCCCAGGATCCTTAGCTTAGTGATGAGCTTTGAGGGCACTATGGTGTTGAACGCTGAGTTGTAGTCAATGAATAGCATTTCTCACATTGGTGTTCCTTTTGTCCACTGGCAGGTAACCACTGCTGCACTACAAACTAAACATACAGGCAACTCTGCTCCAGCTCAATTCTCAAGGCTAATTTGAGGAAGTCATTTTGGTTTCCGTCTGCCCAGACAGACTGTGCCAACACTTGTGGCTTCTGTGCACACAAAATCGAAGGAACTACTGTAAAGGCCCCGCCCTGTTGAGAGACATCCAATAGAGGACGTACTGACTGTACTTTAACCACCCCACCCTAAATAATGATAGAGCAGCCATCTCTAGCTTTGTACTCACACGTCTTTATTGCCACTGATGGAATAAAAGGTACCCATGTTTTGTTAGCTTCTACAGTTAACTATCTACACAGCAGTTGAGCTCTGTAAACATTTGGCTCCTCAGAGAACTTTGAAAAAGGTAGTTCATTACTTATGAATATGATGACCGCTACAGTAAGTGGTCCTGAATTGACTTAATGTAAGTCACTTTGTATTAATTTAGCAGATGCTCTTATCCAAAGTAATATGATAGTGAGTGGGTCAGGAATGGGAATTGGGAGCAGTGAAAGCAGATTCCCTACATATTGGTGGTGGAAGGGGTGTACAACTATTTTGGTAGTGGATGAGTTTAGTTTCCACCATTCAATCTAAAGTGCTTTAGGCACCTGGAAAAGTTATTAAAACCCATCCATCATTATTTGCATTTGAGAAATCCTTACCTGGAAGAGCCTGGTGAAGATGTCAAACTCGAAGACGGAGATGTAGTCGTTGCATGTGAGGTCGATGGTAGACTTCAGAGCCATGGCCTCCAGGCCTGAGCTGATGGGGTGGAACTCATGAAGAGCCTGTCGGAACATCCTCCATGGAACAATGGTCCTACAGAGGAGAGGGTTTAGTGATACAAAAGTAGTAATTATCCCCAGGCATGTTTTTAGTTAAACGTTTGTTTCATTTGAACCCCTTTTGTAAATACAGCATCCCAACTAAGGAAATTTGATAAGATAACGGAGCCCAAAAAAACTCACTTGTCACCAAAAGACCTCCTCCAGAACTCGGCGGCGTCGGCTTTGGTGATGCGGAAGTTGTCTCCTTGGAATAGGCCATTGGGAAAGATGGCTTTTAGCTCAGCCAGCATGTGGCTGAATATCAGCGACAGCTTGGTCAAGTTCCGCCTATGAAGAAAAGGTATGTCATCTTAGCGTCCTCAGACAAACCTCATCCCTGAAGTTGACCAATGGTAATGTATTTTCTTGACTTTGGCACCCCCGGGTCAAACATTTAAGGCTAGGTAGTATATGCCTAGTCTTTTAGGATTGGATGCCTTTGAGTTGGGGTTGGTATACAATCATTCAGTTGTAAGAATGTATGATGAGCTTCTTAGAAGTGTCATCTGCTGAGAACCCATTGCAAAGGCACACAACACCAAACCACTAATCAATGTGTATGTTAACCTTTTTAATGACCAAACTATTGCATTGGTATATGAGTACTAGCATGTCAGTTTCTTATAATGGCACATGCATTTATTCTACTTGTGAGTCAGAAGAATCCCTGATAGCATCATTGCTTCCACAGAACTAGAATGAGATATTTATGATTGCTAAACTGAAACTAAAGTAAACAGGATGGGTTTTAGCTTAGCAATGTATTTCTGAGTAGAGGAAATATACCCTAAAAATATCTGTTTGTTTAGCTTAAGTGGTTCTTACATCCCCACTTTCCTTTATGCAACATGACCTGCAACTAAATAATAAATGCCCAATTCCTATTTTCTAGTATTTTTTGTTGTGGCTAAAATGGCAAAAGATTTTTTCAAATAACACGTGCTTAATTAATGGAACATTGGTTTGAGGTGTGTGGTAGTTTCTTGGAAATCGTATCTTCTCAGCATGCAGCACTCTGCCTGTCACAAACCACCATAGAGATTCAAAACACTGATAACACAGCATCTCCCACCAGGGTCATTGGGGGTGTTCCTGTTTTGAAGCTTAACTCTTCTGAGTTCAGCATAAATGCGCTTAAACATTTCTACCACTTGCAGGGGAGTGTAACAAACCACATTAACTAAAAAACCAAGACATCACATGAGAAACCCCACCAAAAATAAGACATACCAGTAATCTTGACAATAAGAAAGGAAACATTTGATAGGATCACCTAGGCCTACTTTTCAAGTTGGGTTCTAGCCTTTGCGCTAATTTTGACCTCACCTGGTTTTACAATCAACAACTATACTGAACAAAAATAAAACACCACAATTTAAAAGATTTTACTGAGTTAGTTCATATACAGCGCATTCGGGAAGTATTCACACCCCTTCACTTTTTAAACATTGTTACATTAGCCTTATTCTTAGATGGATTAATCCCCCCCCCCCTCACAATACCCCATAATGACAAAGCAAAAACAGGTTTAGAAATGTGAGCAAATTTATTACAAATAAAAAAAACAGATATTACATTTACATAAGTATTCCGACCCTTTACTCAGTACTTTGTTGAAGCACCTTTGGTAGCGATTACAGACTTGAGTCTTCTTGAGTATGACGCTACAAGCTTGGCACACCTGTATTTGGAGAGTTTCTCCCATTCTTCTCTGCAGATCCTCAAGTTCTGTCAGGTTGGATGGGGAGCATTGCTGAGATGTTCGATCGGGTTCAAGTCCGGGCCAATCAAAGTATTTCAGAGACTTGTCCCGAAGCCACTCCTGCGTTGTCTTTGCTGTGTGCTTAGGGTCGTGGTCCCGTTGGAAGGTGAACCTTCATCCCAGTCTGAGGTCCCGAGCAGGTTTTCATCAAGGATCTCTCTGTACTTTGCGGCATTCATCTTTCCCTCGAGCCTGACTAGTATCCCAGTCCCTGCCTCTGGAAAACATCCCCACAGCATGATGCTGCCACCACCATGCTTTACCGGAGGCATGGTGCCAGGTTTCTTCCAAATGTGACGCTTGGCATTCAGGCCAAAGAGTTCAATCTTGGTTTCATCAGAACAGAGAATCTTGTTTATCACTCTACTCTACCATAAAGGCCTGATTGGTAGAGTGCTGCAGAGACAGTTGTCCTTCTGGAAGGTTCTCCCATTTCCACAGAGGAACTCTGTCAGTGACCATCGAGTTCTTGGTCACCTCCCTGACCAAGGCCCTTCTCCCTCGATTGATCAGTTTGGCCAGGCGGCCAACTCTAGGAAGAGTCTTGGTGGTTCCAAACTACTTCCATTTAAGAATAATGGAGGCCACGGTGTTCTTTGGGACCTTCAATGGAGCAGAAATTATTTGGTACCCTTCCCAAGATCTGTGCCGACACAATACTGTCTTGGAGCTCTACGGACAATTCCTTAGACCTCATGGCTTGGTTTTTGCTGTGCTTTGCACTGTCAACTGTGGGACCTTGTATAGACAGCTGTGTGCCTTTGCAAATCATGTCCAATATACTGAATTTACCACAGGTGAACTCCAAGTTGTAGAAACATCTCAAGGATGATCAATGGAAACAGGATGTACCCGTTAAGTCTCATAGCAAAGGGTCTGAATACTTATGTAAATCAGGTATGCTTTTTATAGATTTCTAAAAACTTGTTTTCGTTTTGTCATTATGGGGTATTGTATGTAGAAAAAATATATATTTAATACATTTTAGATTAAAGGCTAATGTAACAAAATGTGGGATAAGTGAAGGGTCTGAATAGTTTCCGAATGCACTGTAAGAAAATCTGTCAATTGAAATTAATTAATTAGGGCCTAATCTATGGATTTCACGACTGGGAATATATATATATCTGTTGGTCACAGATACCTTAAAAAGGTAGGGGCGTGGGGCCTCCCGGGTGGCGCAGTGGTCTAGGGCACTGCATCGCAGCGCTAGCTGTGCCACCAGAGATTCTGGGTTCGCGCCCAGGCTCTGTCGCAGCCGGCCGCGACCGGGAGGTCCGTGGGGCGACGCACAATTGGCCTAGCGTCGTCTGGGTTAGGGAGGGTTTGGCCGGTAGGGATATCCTTGTCCCATCGCGCACCAACGACTCCTGTGGCGGGCCGGGCGCAGTGCGCGCTAACCAAGGTTGCCAGGTGCACGGTGTTTCCTCTGACACATTGGTGCGGCTGGCTTCCGGGTTGAATGCACGCTGTGTTACGAAGCAGTGCGTCTTGGTTGGGTTGTGTTTCGGAGGACGCATGGCTTACGACCTTCGTCTCTCCCGAGCCCGTACGGAAGTTGTAGCGATGAGACAAGATAGTAATTACTAACAATTGGATACCACGAAATTGGGGAGAAAAGTTAAAAATTAAATAAAAAATAAAAAAAGGTAGGGGCGTGGATCAGAAAACTAGTCAGTATCTGGTGTGACCACCATTTGCCTCATGCAGCGCGACACATCTCCTTCGCATACAGTTCATCAGGGTGTTAATTGTGGCATGTCCCACTCTTCAATGGCTGTGCGAAGTTGCTAGATATTGGCAGGAACTGGCAACACGCTGTCGTAAACATTGATCCAGAGCATCACAAACATGTTCAATGTGTGACATGTCTGGTGAGTATGCAGGCCATGGAAGAACTGGGACATTTTCAGCTTCCAGGAATTGTGTACAGATCCTTGCGGCATTCATTATAATGCTGAAAAATGTGACGGCGGCGGATGAATGGCACGTCACTGGGCCTCAGGATATCGCCACGGTGTCTCTGTGCATTCAAATTGCCATCAATAAAATGCAATTGTGTTCGTTGTGCCTAGTTTATGCCTGCCTGCCTGCCCATACCATAACCCTATCGCCACCATGGGGCACTCTGTTCACATGAGCAAACCACTCACCCACCCAACACCATTCACATCGTCTGTGGTTATGAGGCAGGTTGGACGTACTGCCAAATTCTCTAAAATGACGGAGGAGGCTTATGGTAGATAGAAGAACATTAGATTCTCTGGCAACAGCTCTGGTGGACATTCCTGCAGTCAGCACGCCAACTGCACACTCAGTAAAACATAGTTGGAGGCGGCTTATGGTAAAGTAATGAACATTCAATTCTCTGTTAACAGCTGTGGTGGACATTCTAGCGGTCAGCATGCCAATTGCACGCTCCCTCAAACTTCTGTGGCATTGTGTTGTGTGACAAAACTGCACATTTTAGAGTGGCCTTTTATTGTTCCTAGCACAAGGTGCACCTGTGTAATGATCATGCTGTTTTAATCAGCTTCTTGATATGCCACACCTGTTAGGTGGATGGATTATCTTGGCAAAGGAGAAATGCTCACTAAAAGGGATGTAAACAAATTTGTGCACAATTTGAGAGAAATAACCTTTGTGTGTGTGTGTATGGAACATTTCTAGGATCTTTTATTTCAGCTCATGAAACATGGGACCAATACTTTAAATGTTGCATTTATATTTTTGTTTGGTTTATAAACTATTGCCTTGAAGAAACAACATGTTGGCTATAGCAGAAACAGACTGGCTACCAGCAGGCGCAATATCCCCCTCCATTTTACCTGGGTTGAGAGTTCTCCTCATACATGCGCTCCTTGGCCTCCTTGAACAAGCTCATGGTCTGCTTGATCTTATTGGTCAGGTTCTCCATCACCACCCGGAAGTACTCATTCTCCCCGAGCGTCTCTATCTTGCCCTCGTGGCGTGACAGTATGGTGCGGAGGTGCTGGTAGGTGTCTGGCAGTAGGTCCAGGATGTATGGGGGGCTGTTCTTCAGGGCCACCTTAGGGTTCTGGCACAGACGTACCACCTGTGTGGGAAAGGGAGGGTGAGACGAGGTCAGAGGAACCTGGAGAAAACAGTCAGGAGAGCAAGTCTGGCCCTAGAAATTACAAGAACTGAAAGTGTCACTAGTAATATCATGCTTACACTGGGATGGAATTAAAACAACGACACAGGATACAGATGCACTTGTTTTGTTCTGCCTTTATGATTTATGATAATATGTTCTATTGCTTGTGTGGGCCGACTGCATGAATGGGGAAGATGGACAGATATATTTGAATGTAGAGACAGAATAACCAGTCAGGACGTATCATGATACAGTGTGAGAGTAAATTTTGGGTATGAATGACCTGGATATTTACATGCAAGTGGAGAATTCAATATTTACATTGTGGCTCCTGCTTGTGGTTAAACCAATTATTTACAGTCTGGATGATGTTTGTAATTCAACTGGGTTATTCAACCAGGCCTAGCCAGTCCCTTGTTATGGTCTCAATTGTCTTATGACAGTACACCAGGTAGTCCTCATCTTTGTATTTAAGAAAATACAATTCACAAAATGTAAGTGTTAATATTTTTACCACACCAGCAGTAGGAAAAGGAACATACAACCTCAAATGATAGGCCTACACGATTGTATGACAAATGTATAAAACATGACAAAATAATTTGGTATTGTTGTTCTGGTTGAATAGGCCATTTGACACAGGGATCAGTTAGGTACAATTGTGTTCATTCAAACTGAGTCAGTGAGCAAAAAAAAAATTTGAAAATAAAACACGTGATAGTTCAATCACACATTTGAAAATAGACTTAGTTGTGAAACTCAATAGGCAAGTGTCTTCCTGCCAAAGACAACTTGCACACTGTTGAAATCAAAATACTGTACATTGCTCAATTAGCATAATTTGTGAAATTCGGGCCATTTGGGGGAACAACGTATTGGAGACCATTTTATGAAGAAAAATAACTAAATGTCTGAAAACATTCGCTTCATTTTGCAGACTAAATAGTATTTACATGATCAGTCGTGGTAATTGTTCCCCTCATTTAGAAAAAAACTGTCAAACAATCTCCTATGTTCTGTGACCTATTGTTTTACTACACTATGGACATTACAGTAAACCTGGCATTTCATATGTTAAGTATTCTTGCCATTTAAATGCACTTACCATAAGACCTGAGGAAATTAGTTGGCTTGTTACCTACCTTATCCATAAGTTTCCAGCATTTCTCCACCATTTTCTTGTCTACCACTGCAGGTTGGTGAGGCTGGAGAGGCTGGTGATGGGGCTGAAATGCGTCCTTCATCAAGCCGATGAGACCTGCGCCCCTCCTCGGATTTCCTGCCATGCTTGTCGCCGGCCGGGGGAGAGCCCCGAGGCGGTCAATGAATGACAATTCTGGGCACGTATTTACAGACAACTGCCGTGATTACTGTCTCTATAGTTCTCTGATAAAGAGCGTAATAATCACACAAACCTTGCTAAACGAAGAAAATCGTGAGCTTGCTAACTAGCTAATTTAAAGTCCTCATCCGCCTTCTCATTTCGTCGGAAAAGACGGGCGTTTGCATAACTCAACCTCCTGCCTGTTTTTTTTTTTTTTCCTGACCCGTCTGTTATCTTTGGAGACAGGTAAATACAACAGTGTACACTGCCTTATATCTTCAGACATTCAGCTAATTAGGAAAGTAACTTCTATTTGTCTGTTTTCTTCCTATGTTTCAGCTTTTTTTTGCCTGTAGAGTAAATTGGCTAACTTCCGGTTTGGAATGATCTTCAAATGTCAAAATAAAAGTCATTTTGAAACCCATGAAATAATGCTCTTATGACAATTACGTTTTTAATGAATACAAAACAAACATTACAATGCTATCAAAACAAGAAAAAACATGTTAACAATACTAAATGACAAAAACGTAGGCACATTCTTCATGCTTTATTTAAGCAATAAGGTCCGAGGTGGTGTGGTATATGGCCAATATACCATGGCTAAGGGCTGTTCTTAGCACGACACAACACGGAGTGCCTGGATACAGCCAAACCCCCGAGGTGCCTTATTACGATTATAAACTGGTTACCAACATAATTAATGCAGTACAAATAAATGTTTCATCATACCCAAGGTATACGGTCTGATATACCACGGCTGTCAGCCAATCAGCATTCAGGCCTCAAACCACCCAGTTTATAATGAGAAATACATTTTTATTTTTATACTGAGTTCAGTAATTCAACAAAGATGTGTTGTCAGTCATAATTGTTGGTTTGGATGTACTATAGTTATGTGCCTTATAGAAAAGGAAGAAGATGTATGTTCCACATCTTTTACATGTTACAAAATCACTAACAAAGGAGGACTACAACAGCACTATGTCTGTGTTGGCAGCTGTTGGGTCACCTAACCTACTTTTTAGGATTCCAAGTGCTGCAGTGCAATATTCAATATATTATTATATTCTGCCTCAAAGCCAAGAGTGACTCCCATAGACATATGTGTTACAATGTATGTAGGAACTGTAGAGGACTGTGTTCAGGATAAAGCATTCAAGAGCAAAACAGGTTGACAACAGGCTCTGACAGTCAAGCCAGCAGTGTGTGCTGGCTCTAGTCCACATCTACCCTCAGAGAGAGTATGTCCTGCTCTCAGCCTGGCTAAAGAAAGAGCTCTCATCTTTTGCTGACCAGTGAGGCTCGTAGTGTACAGACGGAGGAGGTACAGCTAGCTGCCCTCCAAACGTAATGTTCTCATCCAGCACTTTGACTAGGCCTCCATTACAATAACTTACATTCCATTGAACAAGGAGCGGCACACCAACACATTGGTGAAGAACTAAAAACGGGCACCCTGCAAATGTTCCATATGCACAAAAAGCTTACCAGACGAGACAGTGCGTTCAAAGAGCTGGGAACCCTCAAGGTGCACTCCATTACTGTACTGGAGCTTATCGCATCTCACCTGTGGGCATCATCAAAAGTCTACCCTCTTGGGCGGTCACTCAGTGCTCCTGTAGCAGCCAAGGAAGTCTGGGTCAAAGGTTATCAGTCACATGCTGAGGGTGAGGCGATTTTCTTGCACATGCTCAGTAGTACCTGGACCACCCAGGACGACTCGTCCTCCATTAGTGAGGTTAACAGGGAAGGGTCCTGCTGAGGCTTCTGGGAAGCCCTCATTAGGGAGGGCCAAAAGCCAGCTAGAGTGCTACACTCGGTAACATCCTTAACAAGTATGTGGTGGATCCGTTTAAGTGCAGAGGACACAATGACCTGCTAGAAGACCAACATATTGGACAACTCCACCTGCAGATGTTAACAACTGGCAACTTGCACATGACCAGTACTCGCCTACCAGTCGAGGCAGTGTGTTCAAATAGACAGTACCCTCAAGTGGTGCACTCCTGCACTACTGGAGCATGCAGTGGATCCACTTAAGTGCTGAGGACGACATGACCTGCCGGAAGACCATTTCAAATCCACAGTATAACCTGGTGGACATAGGCTGAGGTTCATTTTCCCTCTCTATCTCCAATTTGGGCTCAAGGGGCAATAGCCCCAAATGGGATATCTGATGTTCACTAACGTACAAGCCCTAAGAGGAACGAGCACCACATCTCCATCAAAAAGCTGGAGACCAGTGAAAAACCATGTCAGAGACAGCAAATGGCATGGGGACAAGGGGTTTGCAATGTATGAGCTACCGCTGTGACAAACCCAATGAAGAGAAACTTCCACTATAGGATCAACCTCCCCACATATACAGTGAGGGAAAAAAGTATTTGATCCCCTGCTGATTTTGTACGTTTGCCACCTGACAAAGAAATGATCAGTCTATAATTTTAATGGTAGGTTTATTTGAACAGTGAGAGACAGAATAACAACAAAAAAATCCAGAAAAACATGTCAAAAATGTTTTAAATTGATTTGCATTTTAATGAGGGAAAAAAGTATTTGACCCCCTCTCAATCAGAAAGATTTCTGGCTCCCAGGTGTCTTTTATACAGGTAACGAGCTGAGATTAGGAGCACACTCTTAAAGGGAGAGTGTTTGTTACCTGTATAAAAGACACCTGTCCACAGAAGCAATCAATCAATCAGATTCCAAACTCTCCACCATGGCCAAGACCAAAGAGCTCTCCAAGGATGTCAGGGACAAGATTGTAGACCTACACAAGGCTGGAATGGGCTACAAAACCATCGCCAAGCAGCTTGGTGAGAAGGGGACAACAGTTGGTGCGATTATTCGCAAATGGAATAAACACAAAAGAACTGTCAATCTCCCTCGCCCTGGGGCTCCATGCAAGATCTCACCTTGTGGAGTTGCAATGATCATGAGAACAGTGAGGAATCAGCCCAGAACTACACAGGAGGATCTTGTCAATGATCTCAAAGCAGCTGGGACCATAGTCACCAAGAAAACAATTGGTAACACACTACGCCGTGAAGGACTGAAATCCTGCAGCGCCCGCATGTCCCCCTGCTCAAGAAAGCACATATACATGACCCTCTGAAGTTTACCAATGAACATCTGAATGATTCAGAGGACAACTGGGTGAAAGTGTTGTGGTCAGATGAGACAAATGGAGCTCTTTGGCATCAACTCAATTCGCCGTGTTTGGAGGAGGAGGAGGAATGCTGCCTATGACCAAGAACACCATCCCCACCGCCAAACATGGAGGTGGAAACATTATGCTTTGGGGGTGTTTTTCTGCTAAGGGGACAGAACAACTTCACCCCATCAAAGGAACGATGGACGGGGCCATGTACCGTCAAATCTTGGGTGAGAACCTCCTTCCCTCAGCCAGGGCATTGAAAATGGGTCGTGGATGGGTATTCCAGCATGACAATGACCATTAACACACGGCCAAGGCAACAAAGGAGTGGCTCAAGAAGAAACACATTAAGGTCCTGGAGTGGCCTAGCCAGTCTCCAGACCTTAATCCCATAGAAAATCTGTGGAGGGAGCTGAAGGTTTGAGTTGCCAAACGTCAGCCTCGAAACCCTAATGACTTGGAGAAAATCTGCAAAGAGGAGTGGGACAAAATCCCTCCTGAGATGTGTGCAAACCTGGTGTCCAACTACAAGAAACGTCTGACTAATGTGATTGCCAACAAGGGTTTTGCCACCAAGTACTAAGTCATGTTTTGCAGAGGAGTCAAATACTTATTTCCCTCATTAAAATGCAAATCAATTTATAACATTTTTGACATATGTTTTTCTGGATTTGTTTGTTATTCTGTCTCTCACTGTTCAAAAAAACCTACCATTTAAAATTATAGACTGATCATTTCTTTGTCAGTGGGCAAACGTACAAAATCAGCAGGGGATCAAATACTTTCCCCCCCTCACTGTAAATTGAAGTAATACAGTATTGGGGAAAACAGAGCAATAATACAGTTGAAGTCGGAAGTTTACCTTAGCCAAAAACATTTAGACCCTTTTTCACAATTCCGGACATTTAACACTTGTAGAAATTCCCTTTCTCAGGTCAGTTAGGATCACCACTTTACTTTAAGAGTGTGAAATGTCGGAATAATAGAGAATTATTTCAGCTTTTATTTCTTTCATCACATTCCCAGTGGGTCAGAAGTTTACATACACTCAATTAGTATTTGGTAGCATTGCCTTTAAATTGTTTCACTTGGGTCAAAGTTTCAAGTAGCCTTCCACAAGCTTCCCACAAGAAGTTGGTGAATTTAGGCCCATTCCTCCTGACATAGCTGGCGTAACTGAGTCAGGTTTGTAGGCTTTCTTGCTCGCACACGCTTTTTCAGTTCTGCCCACAAATCTTCTATAGGATTGAGGTCAGGGCTTTGTGATGGCCACTCCAATACCTTGACTTTGTTGTCCTTAAGCCATTTTGCCACAACTTTGGAAGTATGCTTGGGGTCATTGTCCATTTGGATGACCCATTTGCGACCAAGCTTTAACTTCCTGACTGATGTCTTGAGATGTTGCTTTAATATATCCACATAATTTTCCGCAGCCGTCATACCGCTCAGGAAGGAGACGCGTTCTGTCTCCTAGACAGCATATTAGAGCTCTTTTGATTCTCTCATAATTACGATCCATTTTGCTTTCTGAGGGATACATTTCCATCAATTGATCGGCACAAAACAGAAAACAGATCTTAAGCACGCACACACACGTTTAATACCATTCCATGTATTCTGTTCCAGCCATTACCATGAGCCTGTCCTCACCATTTAAGGTGCCACCAGCCACCTGTGACACACAAATAATGTAAAAGCCTACCAGGCTACATTCTAAAACACCAACTCACCTTGCACAGTGCTCAAACATCTATCCAACCTTTTCCAATAGTCTCTGCACAGCGTCAGGTAGGGCAGGCTATGCACCATAAGCTTGACCTGAAGCTTGAAACAACTTGAGTAAAGAAAGCATATGTACGGATTTTTATCAAAGCAGTTTATCTAGTACACTAATACTTGCATGTTACATCATACGTCAGTTTGGCTGCGCACATAATACGTCTCAACTAACAAGAAAGGCTCATGGAACCCGATTTGTAGCTGGTACAAGCACCTAGACCATTTGAATAACAACGAAACAATGGCGTGCATAGGCCTATTGAGTGATGGTCGTATCGTAGGCCGTTGAAGGTTGTGATAGTGAACACAAGATATGTTGATAGCCCACGGGACATGCATATGAAATAATCCACTCCTTGTCAATCCAATTAGACTCGTTTGATCATCACATTTCAGGCACAAGCCAGTAAAGCAATTAGGCAAGCTAGTTTCTAGTTATAATTGAATCCCAGTGCAGTTCCTAATTTACCAATCTTAAACCACGAGTGAGCACTATATTCGGCGTATATAAACCGATAAACAAATTTGATCATTCTTTCGTTTCTACGATTTCACTCAAGACTCAGATCTTGAAAAATAGCTTTATTTTGAAATCCATTCATAAATAAACACTACCGGAAGTTGGTCCCACCAGCTATTTAGCCCCTCTCTCCAAGTCCCCCTGAATGCAGCGTGCAATTCGGTGCCGGGCTCAATGTGGGCGGAGTCAAACGTTTGACCCCGCCCACATTTTGTCAATTTGAGGTTTGACAGTCACACACTGAATACAAACACACACGTTTGCGCAAGGCACACGTTTAATACGAACGTATTTCATTAGAAATATTATATAAAGTGGTACCTGCAGATGTGTTGTAACACTTTTAGCTTCATGCTATATTGGAGACAAGCTACTGATATTGTTTCAGTGAACAGACTTGTTGTGTCCTGTTAAAATTGTGTTGATAAATGTTTAATTATATTATTTAATTGAGCATATATACACACAGTTACTACCCATCCTGATTAATAATGCTATTTACTTTCCTAATGAGAATGGAGACAGACTATTCCATATAGACATACTGACAAGCTGAATGTGCTTTGTACATTAAGTTATACCAGTGCCAGTAAAGAGATCAAAGACTCGGGTGACTACTACATCATCTTTACTAAACAACATAACACATTTAACAATTGACAAAGCTGACAAAAACAAGGTTTGACCACTCAAAAATGGCTTCACTCCTGCTCCTCAAAAGAGGCAAAGACAGTTATTTTCTTGTCGTCAACTGCCTCCACGTCTCCTAATCTCTCTGTAACATGAATGGTTCCTTGAGGAGAATATTGTCCTCTTTATCCAGGCCATCATACAACCGTAGTTCTTTAAGGGTTGTAATGCGGTCTTCCCCGTCCATCCCAACTACACTGGGGAAGGAAACAGTGCCTTTAAAATGTTTGGAGTTTGCACCACCTTGCTCCCTCTAGGGTGTCCCTTAGAAGAACATCTGCTTCCTTGAAGAAAAAGGAAAAATACATATTAAGAGTAGTGCCTCATTGGGTGATCAAGTCAAATTACACCCAACTTTCACAATTCCACCATGCAAACGAAAGCCACTATTACTAAAGGGGTTTTCAGTGATATTTATAACTACTCAACCAGTCATCACAACTATTATATCTTGCCATGCATCAAGCCTTCAGCATTACACACAGAAGACTACATACCCAGTTCACAGCTCCCAGTTTGCCGTGCATTTTGTTTTCAGTATAGTCTAGAAAGAAAAGATTGTGGTCATTAAGTAATGTAAGGGAACCTCTAGGGATGTGTGTACTAGAATGCACCTTACTTTAGCTACTAGCCTATACAGTACCTGGTCCTGCAGAGCTGAATGATGTGACTTCTTGTGGTGGTGGGGGGGGTGTCTTCTACATCATCCTGAAATATATTGGGGGGGGGGGGGTAAGTCTTTAAACATTGGTTTAAGACTATACCACTCATCCTATGACAACTACCTGTAGTGTGTTTTGTTTTCACCGCCTTTTTCGATTTTTCAACCGCTCTTCTTCAGACTTTAGTGAGTGAATGACATAAATTACATATGAACATATATTCAGGTCAGTCCAGCTACAGTGAAACAAGTGATTTTAAGGAAGAAAATGAAAAGTTATTTAATGTTCAAGACTTACAGCAGGGGAATGTCCTGCAGGAGAACTAGGCACCACCGTCACCTAATTTGCTGCATGTTTTCCTTTTGAATTTTTGTAAAATATTTTTTTAAATCACACAATCAGACGAGTATCCCAAAAAACATATCCACTAGTGATGAGAATTTCATAATTTATACGTACCTAAGTGAAATCCCACTGTGCTTCCATTGCAATGTACAGAGCGTACTGTAAGTTAAGAAAGATTAGGTTAAGTTTGATAACAATAATAGTAAATCATAATAATCCCCCCCAAGAAGTCACAGCATTTCACATCAGCATCCAGCTCTGCAGGAGTTTGATGTATGTAGTGTAAAAACTGTAGGAAATAGGTCCCAAAAAGTGTCAAGAATAATAAACAAGAAAAAGTATGAGCAATAACAATAGGGTGCTTTGCATATTGCAAGCACAGAAATAATAACTTTTCATACGTTATAACAGAAAATAAGACTAATATAATATACTGAATAGCCAGCATCTTACCATCAAAACAAACACCTCACAGTTGTTTGAGAAACCTTGCTTTGGTAAGCCCTGTGGTGTGAACAAGGTACAAATTTCAATAAAGGAATGACAATCAAATGGTACAGTTCAGTGGAATAATGTAAAGGAATATCTAACCTGAACATCATCCACTTCAAAAGTCCTCCAATGGGGACCAGAACAGAGAATGTTTCTGTTTACACAGTGCATGTGAAAGTAAAGAAAAAGTACAATTCAACAGCTTTTTATACTGCAGCATGCATAACAGTTTTGAACACAGTTGGAACTGAATTAGCCCAAGTATTTTTTACAACATGTATGGGTGTTGCTGGACCAGAAAATGTGTTTTCGATTGTAAACACACCATTTCCTCACATCAATGCACTCACATGCCAAAAATCTTTCCTTGGACACTGTTTCAAAGCAATGTGTATGCTTTCTATGTAAATGTGTTTTGACGTTTATTTAACTTCAGTTTGCAGTGTGGACAAGTTACAATGACTTTTCTTGACCTGCCATGTATGTTGGGACCAGTAGACTCGCTATGCGTAACTAAGGGAATGGCATCAACGATACACATTTAGAGCCAGCCAAACAGAACAAGGCATACATTGAAGAAACACAGAAAATCAACGATCAAATCGATTACATAACTGTACATGTAAACCTAGGCTTACTGCTCAAGTAGGCAAATTTGTCCAAATAAGATTCCCTCACTGTGAGCATTTAGCTAGCTCACGTGCAAATATGTTATAATTAACGCTATGCTAACATCGGTGCGGTAATTGGTCATATAAAAATATAACGTTACCACTGCACTGGTATAACATGAATATTACAAAGTACAATATGCATATTGACAGTCTCACTTACTTCCATGGTTTATAGTTTTATTCTTGTAGGGTTGGTTCAATTAAGATTCGATTTCGTTGACATCTTTGACGTTTACCTCAACTTGGGTGACCATGAAAGAGACCGGACGGTTTAAACACGTTTGACTCCGCCAACATTGAGCCTGCACACTGCAGTCAGGATCTTCTCGCTCATTCAAGTACTCTGCGGTGTGTGTTCGCTGTTTCTTAGTTTTTGCACCCTTGTCTATCGCTAGGTAGTTATCAAATATGAACGCGCCACCTGCATTTGAGTCATTTCTGTTGTTTGAAGGGGAAAATAAGTACGTTTTACATATAGTTAGCCACTGTAATTTATTACGAGATCGCTTGCTGACGTTTCACTCCAAGAACGTTTAGCTAGCTGGCATTATCTATTGTTGTTACTCTGGTTAATTTATGGTAACTTTAGCTAGCTATACATTAACTGCCAGGGAGGTAGCTAGCTAGATAGCTGCACAGCATGCTGCCAGGCTAACGTTATGTTTGTGCTTTGCCAGTTATTCATAGCTTCACAGTAGCTAGAGTGGTAGAGACTCGAGACGAGTTAGTATTTCAGTCATAAACGACTAGCTAGCAAGTTAGCATAATACTGGCTACTACAGCGAAATAACGCAAACTAGCTAGCTGAGAATTCTCAACTCCACGATTATATAGCCGATTAAACCCAACTATACTATTTACGATGAAGTTGAGTAGCATATAATAGGCCGACTGGATTTCAGCGCCCAAAGAATAGTCTGGAACTAACGTTTACCACGACACGGTTATGTGTAATTGTGCACTATTCTTTGGGTGCTGAAATAAGTCGTTTATATAAAATGTCAAAAATGTATGTGACGTCGGAGCTCTAGTTCGGCCACACTAGTCGCCGCTTAACTCATCGTGTAGTTGAGTTTAGTTGGCTACGATCATAGAGATCTTATTACATTACTAGAGGAGCTAACTATGTCATAAACCCTCAAGGTTCCAGAATGTTATGAAAATGGCAGCTTGTGGTCAGCGAGAAATCCAAACCAGTCTTCAATGAATGGCAGTAGATGCATTTCATGCTTTTAGGAAAATTAAAGTAAGGCTTGACACTTGATGTTGAAACATTGCTGCGTGAACTTGCTACCATTCAGCCACAAGAGCATTTGTGAGGTTGGGCGATTAGGCCTAGCTCGCAGTTGGCGTTCAAATTCACCCCAAAGGTGTTTGATGGGGTTGAGGTCAGGGCTCTGCAGGCCAGTCAAGTTCTTCCACACCGATCTCGACAAACCATTTCTGTATGAACCTCGCTTTGTGCACAGGGGCATTGTCATGCTGAAACAGGAAAGGGCCCTCCCCAAACTGTTGTCACAAAGTTGGAAGCACAGAATCATCTAGAATATCATTGTATGCTGTAGTGTTAAGATTTCCCTTCACTGGAACTAAGAGGCCTAGCCCGAACTATGAAAAACAGCCCTAGACCATTATTACTCCTTCACCGAGCTTTACAGTTGGCACTATGCAGTCGGGCAGGTAGAGTTCTCCTGGCATCCGCCAAACCCAGATTCGTCCGTCGGACTGCCAGATGGTGAAGTGTGAATCATCACTCCAGAGAATGCGTTTCCACTGCTCCAGTTAAAACAATTTTTTTTGTAAAGCCTTTATTACAGCAAAGGCTAAAACCAGTAGCATTCGTGAATTCAATTTCCAGAATAGAACTGTTTATTTATTGTATACGCTAATTATTCATGGGTAAAATGCTTGATTGCATTTCAAATCATGAATGACTCGTGTGTGATGACATGTAAGTATTGAAATACTGGCCTAAGTAAGTTACAGTATTAAGACTAAACAGGATGCACTCTTAGGGCTACAGCTCGATGGGTGTTATACAAGGCTGCTATACTAAGCCTACTAATGATAATGACATTACTTATTATAATAATGATGATCATAACAATAATAGTAATAACATTACAGAATAGCAAAGATTAAAAACAGCCAAAATTGTTTATCTGACATGTTGTGGTTGTTGGTCACGAAGGCTTGGTGCTCACAGAATCAGAAGGCTATTAAACAAACATTCAAACAGGCAACAGAAGTAGGACCTGTCTTATTTCTGTAGATCTATATGGATGATTTATAAAACCAGGCACATTTAACAGTTAGGCTATTGATTATAGAATTAATGAAGTTGGTTTCCTCTCACTTTTCTTAGACAATTAAGACAACGGCTGTTTTCTTGTCTCTTAACGCCGCTGCTGTCTCCATCGCATTGTTCTCAACACCAATATATTGGTTAACGTTGCTATTATGCACATAGCAACATGGTCTAGGAAAGGGCCCAATTCAACAGCGCACTGTTGTGTTTTAGAACCGATTACTGCGACTGCTATCCAATGCGGGAGAAAGCGCATCTGTAATAAAATATTATTTTTATTATTGTTGCACCATTGTTTTTATGTATTGTAACCATATACTATTTCAGTAGCACATGTTTTAGAGTGATGGACTGTGCCATCCCCATGGCCTCCACAATGGATTAGTCCACTCAGACAATTGCAAATCCTTTTACTGCAAGAAATGCTTAATTCTGCAGTAATTCATATAAAGGCTTTGTGCGAGTTTATAGACCTACAGTCAGTGTTCAGATTTCAGTTTCCATTTAACCCATCTGAACAGTAGGCTACAGTGATTATTTGAAGTACCCTCTTGTGACTGCCAAATTTGTATAGCCCTCACAATCATCACACAACATGCTTCTACACCTGCATTGCTTGCTGTTTGTGGTTTTAGGCTGGGTTTCTGTACAGCACTTTGTGACATCAGCTGATGTAAGAAGGGCTTTATAAATACATTTGATTTGATTTGACAACATAGCTGTCACTGCTATCATAGTATTTTACCACTTCACCAAATCTTTCCCAAAATTTACTTTTATGGCCCTCCCTTCTCTTTATTTTAAACTCTCCATTTCTTAGCTTTTCTCTTATGTAATTAAGCTTCTGACATTGTCATTTTTGCCTCCATGCATGGAAATATCTGTATTTCATTTTCAATAAATCTGCTACAAATTCACCAAATATTTTTTAACTGTAATTATGGGATATTGTGTAGATGGGTCAGAAAAAATATACATTTAATCAATTTCGAATTCAGGCTGTAACACAAAATGTGGAATCAAGGGGTATGCATACTTTCTGAACGCACTGTACAGGACACGCATTAAAGAATGGACATTTTTACAAGTATCAACTGATACTGACTCGGTGTAGTCAGAGGTACACTCCGGAAAACTCATCGCCATTCAACTCCATTGAGTATCGTGGAGTTGAGAATTCTCAGCTACTAGCTAGGTAACTACTGTGATTGTGTACCTGCCATTGCCACTGAATATGAATCTGTAAGTGAAATACTCTTACTTAGAATGTTTTTGTTTTTCTAGAGCACTGCATCGCAGTGCTATGCTGCGCCACCAGAGTCTGGGTTCGCGCCCAGGCTCTGTCGCAGCCGGCCGCGACCGGGAGGTCCGTGGGGCGACGCACAATTGGCTTAGCGTCGTCCGGGTTAGGGAGGGTTTGGCCGGTAGGGATATCCTTGTCTCATCGCGCTCCAGCGACTCCTGTGGCGGGCCGGGCGCAGTGCGCGCTAACCGAGGGGGGCGGGTGCACGGTGTTTCCTCCGACACATTGGTGCGGCTGGCTTCCGGGTTGGAGGCGCGCTGTGTTAAGAAGCAGTGCGGCTTGGTTGGGTTGTTCTTCGGAGGACGCATGACTTTCGACCTTCGTCTCTCCCGAGCCCGTACGGGAGTTGTAGCGATGAGACAAGATAGTAATTACTAGCGATTGGATACCACGAAAAAAGGGGATAAAAAAAAAGAAGAAGAATGTTTTTGTTTCTAGAATCACAATCATCAAGGACACAAAAGTCCCTAACGCCTGCCTCTTCACGTTGAACTAAGAGGATCACACACATGGCAACATCATCAGACAGTGAGTTCAACTATTTCATTTCATTTAGATTTTTTTTGTGCAATAATATATCATTGTAAAACTCTTCATAACTTAATTTTCTTGTTTTTGCAGACAACTTCTGAAGGACCCCCAGGTGCTCTTTGCTGGCTATAAGGTCCCTCATCCTCTGGAGCACAAGATTGTGATCTGTGTTCAGACTACACCAGACTACAGTCCTCAGGAGGCTTTCACTAATGCCATCACTGACCTCATCAGTGAGCTGTCCTTGTTGGAGGAGAGATTTAGGGTGAGGACATGAGATACCGTCAACACATTTCATAATATCTCTCAATATTGGATTGACATGGGTTTGTCTGTGTATTTCGTGGAACAGTTCTAGTGTAGCAGACTGCGAATATTTAATAACATTATATTTATCGTTGTCTATACTAGAACGGGTTGTGGAAAATGATAATTTTTGCCAAAAATGTATGTAAGCACCATCTACGTTCCATCAATCTTCACTTGCAATAACTAGCAATATACCTGAAACACTCATCTTCAATACTATTTTTTTATTTTTTTTATTTTTTTAATACTACTATTATAACTAAGAGATATAATATAAAAACAAAAGTTAAATGACTATATGACAATAGACACAGATAGATTAGCAGAATGTGTAACAAATAAATTCATGATATCTTTTTAAACTTTGTTTCAGGTTTCAGGTTGTTTCAGGTTAAGGACAAGCAAGAAGGAATTGAATGAGGATTGGTGCATAATGTTGGGAAAGAGGATGTCACTTTGAAGAGTTCTCAATATCATGAACTGTTCCACTTTTCATTTGACTAGGATTCTTTAAAAGGACTGTATTTTAGACTAGGTACAGCATGGTCCCTGTATCTAAGTACTGAATGGAGTTTTCATTCTAGACCATGATAACATATTTGCAGGAATGGATGTAATTGTATCAGTCAAATAATCTTATTTTTCTAACACAGAAACATTATAAGGAAACGTGTGATTTAAAACGGAAATTCTGAGATCATACGGTGGTTTGGTATATTCAAAACAGAAGCACATGTTGTTAAACTCATTCGAATTATCACGTTCTGACCATAGTTCTTTTGTGTTTTCTTTGTTTTAGTATTGGTCAGGACGTGAGCTGAGTGGGCATTCTATGTTGTGTGTCTAGTTTTCCCGTTTCTATGTTTGGCCTGATATGGTTCTCAATCAGAGGCAGGTGTTAGTCATTGTCTCTGATTGGGAACCATATTTAGGTAGCCTGTTTTGTGTTGGGTTTTGTGGGTGGTTGTCTTCTGTCTTCGTGTGTCTGCACCAGACAGAACTGTTTCGGTTTTTCACATTTATTGTTTTGTATTTTGTAGTGTTCACGTTTATTGTCTTTATTAAACATGATGAACACTAACCACGCTGCGCTTTGGTCCTCTCCTTCGTCCACAGAAGAAAGCCGTTACACAAATCCAATTCTGTACTGTAGTTCTAACCAGCTGAAAGTTGGCACGCATGGTTTAAAACTTGATTTAATGGAAATCTTTTGCATCATATTCATTGCTGTTAAATGTTTTAGTTTTGCAATGCCCAACATGCTCCATATTTGGCCCTAAATTGTCTGAGAATAATGGTTTGCTATGTACTGTAAGGTTTATTTTTGTTTTTAAATAAATAATTATTGTAATATTTCTTCATACCTTTTACATTCTTACAAAGCCTCTATTGCAAGCATCAGTGACTACAAAATGAGACACTAATGTGAAAAGAGCAAATAAACATTTTATTTATTCTACTGTTGAGTTTGAGCCTTGTTCAATGCGGAACTTAATGCATTTGATATGTTTTTGCTACGTCCTGTTATGGTGGGACACGTAATCTATTAATGGCGACGGGAATTCACCATGCTAATTGTGGTTGTAAGGGAATTCGAACTTGTTTATTGTGTGAGAGCGTGAATGGAAATGGACTATTATCGGAGAATGGTCAACCGGTAAGTCTGTGTTAACTGAAAAATAGATGATGTAAATAAGATCCTGTTCGGTTGCTAGACGCAGCGTTCTGAAGCAAACGCGGTTAGCCAGCCTCCCCCCTGTCTGCTCTGACTGAGCACTGTCAACAAATACATCATATTATAGCTAAACTACAGTAATAAGTAATATTACGTATTACTGTTTAGCATTATGATGTGTTTGGAAAGCACTTATTACAGCACTGACTTCATGAGATCCCTTAAACAGATTTGTTGACTTTCTTTAGATACGACACGATTTTATGTACGACCCATTGCTGAGACGAGCTGTGCGCAATTATGGTGGGCAGCAGCTGTCTTTTCCCTTCCCTGGAATCTTTTTATGGAATGACTTCATATCAGAAGAGGAGGAGAGTGAGTTGATAACCGATATGGACCTCAACGCCTGGAGAGAGTCACAGTCTGGTCGACGGAAACAGGTTTGTTGTCATCTTCTAACGTTTGCTGCAAGTTGTTATTAGCAAGATGACGCAATTTTGGCAAGTGAGTAGGGGCTGGCAGCATGAGTTGCGGAATCACCTCTGACAATGGCCAGTGTTTCATTCTTCTATCATGGGAGGTACCCATGATAGCAACCATTCATTCCTAACAAGAAAGAATAACCCACTTTTTTGAATGTCTTTACAGGACTTTGGGCCTAAAGTGAACTTCAAAAAACACAAAGTGCGTCTTGGTGGCTTCTGCGGCCTGCCTCCAATCAGCCGTAAACTGGTGCTACGGATGTCCCAGGAGCCGGTCCTAGCCGGGTTTCAACCAGTGGAGCAGTGCAACCTGGATTACCACCCCCAGCGTGGGTCTGCCATTGACCCCCACCTGGATGACAGCTGGCTGTGGGGGGAGCGTCTGGTCACCGTCAACCTGCTCTCAGACACCACTCTCACAATGTCCCTGGAGGAGGGCCTGACAGAACTAGGACAGGGGGAGGTCCGGGTGTCTGTGCACCTTCCCTGCAGATCCCTTGTGGTGGTATACAGCGAAGCACGTCAGAGATGGAAACATGCCATCCATAGACATGACATCCATGAGCGCAGGGTGTGCAGTACCTACAGGGAGCTGTCTGCTGAGTTCATGTCTGGGGGAGAGCAGCAAAACATGGGCTCCCAACTGCTGGACATAGCTCTGAGCTTTGAGGGTACACCGATATAGAAAGAATGCAATCATCACTGTTTCAATTTTTTTCTATCCTATGTCCTGCACCACCCACATTACAATGTGACTCGTTGTTGACTGAAAGCCTCTATGCACTCTATTTTGACATGCTTTGGCTAAGCATTGCACGAATACAGTTGGATTGTTTGATTAATTGAACTGTAAATTCACAGTTCTTATAACTATGTTATAACACGTTGACACATTGTACTGCATTTCTTGCTAGGAGTGTGTTTTGAGTGTATTTTGTAAAATAAATTAGACCATTGAAATCTATGTATTGTAATGATTGGCTATTGCATTAGTGGATACTCACACTGCTCTCAGCACAGGTCTGCCGGTTTTGACTATCAGAATTACTTTTCGTAACAGGTTAGGAGAATTAAGTTAAGGTTAGGAAAAGAGTTTGCCAAAATTGTCCCTGACGTGACTCGAACATATCTAGCTATAACCAGGCCTGCCCTGAGAACAGTCTTGGTTTCCACTAATGCGATTCTGCGCGCATGTTATTAATGTGTGGTTCTCATTGCCCAGTTAGTTTGGGAATGTTATAAAGTGGGCATGCACTCAGTGTTGGGTAGCTAATAGACGACTCACGGCTTATGACATGGACAGTGTAATATTCAGTTTCTGCCAGAGCTAGAGTGTCCTATTCACTAGACTTAACTAATATTGCAAGTTACTGCATTGTATGAGTGTATGTGTTGGCTGTCAAAGGAGGACATTAAACTTGACCATCTAGCTATCTTTCCAGCCCTTGATCATGACTCTCAGTTCCATTACATTACACATAAGTCATTGGACGAAGGCATCTTCTCCATGGGTGAGTTTTGTTAAGAACCCCAATTTTCAATTTGAACATTAACACGCATCGCTTGTGGTATAGTTTTGGAAGCAAATTGACCTTCTTTCATATCGGTGAGAAAAAAAGGTTACATTTATACACCACTTGATAAGGTTAGGGTTCTGTGGCGGATGAATCAGAATTAGTTGGGTAACATAGATAATTAAGATGTTTTATTTGCATAATATGCTTATGTGAGATACTTGTCATTAGAATGTATCCCTTTGGACTATAGTGTTGGCAGTTGCACTTTTCCCTCAGCTAGGGCTCTGTCACTTGGGGCCCAGAGAGGGGAGAGGTCAGGCTTGTCTTTCACATGTCCCTGGTGCTATGCAGAATATCAGAAAGTGAAGAGGACAGAATGGAACATTGTCTTCAAATGTGAATGTGTCTTTACCTATTCTTAAACCATGTGAAGGGATGGCGTGATTAATGGGGAACAAATTACTTGTCTCCATAATGTCTGTGCGCCAGTCACTCCCTCCTTTTCCCATTGGGAGGAGGTGTATGGCAGTGTCTGGAAACATTGTATGTCCTCTCTGATCTTACACTTATCCTGGGATAGTGTATGACCTAGAGGCTCACTCCCCTCAGTGAGCTTGTCCAGGAGTTGGGTCAGGAGGGGGTTTACTTGAGATGGGAGTATCTAGAGTTGACAATTGATATATGCCATTGGATGAGTTGATGTTTTTGTACTATGAAGTACCAGGAACGAGATTAGAACTTCGTCTTAGAGACCAAACTGAACGATAATTTATAGCGAGCGCTATCTAGCTATGGAATACTCCTCTCTCAAGTAAAAGTATTTATTTGTGAACAGTTCCTAATACCTCTGTGGTTTGTCATGTCAACTAGGGGGGTGGATCTTGGCTATAAAAGATCTTTGTAATTTTCTGTAGACACCCTCAACGGTTCATTAGAAATAGTGAATTGTTGAAAGTCAAATGCTATTGCAAAGCTTATTATTATTAAAGATGTAGTTTAAGTATAACTCTGACCGGTGTGTGAAGTTTGTCTCCTCATTTGGTAATACATAAATTAATTAACCACCACAGTTCCCACAAGGTCATTTCTTCGTATTACAGCTCTTGTTTATGGAAACAGACGGAAGATCAGAGGCGACCACCTGTGCTAATTAGCTATTTAGCATGCGCCGAACACCTGTGTGTGTAAGCGTAACTCGGGAAGTGTAGCAGAAGTGTAGTTCCATCGGATGGAGGCATCCATATCTGTGTGGATCTGTGCAAAACTGCTACAGTAAGTGTATTTTTTATTTGAACGATTCTTCATCATTGTAACGGCTGTCGTAGTCGTTCTCCTCCTCAGACGAGGAGGAGCATGGATCGGACCAAGATGCGGATTGATAAGTATTCATATTTTAATGGGAAAACAACAAACACTACAAAATACAACAACCAACAAACGTGACTAACCTGAAACAGTCCTGTGTGGCCAAAACACTGACACAGGAACAAACACCCACAAAACACAAGTGAAACCCTGGCTGCCTTAGTATGATTCTCAATCAGGGACAACGATTCACAGCTGTCTCTGATTGAGAATCATACCAGGCCGAACACAAAATCCCAACATAGAAAATCAAACCCACCCAACTCACGCCCTGACCAACTAAAACAAATACATGACAAAGGAAAACAGGTCAGGAACGTGACAGAACCCCCCCCTTAAGGTGCGAACTCCGGGCGCACCAGCACAAAGTCTAGGGGAGGGTCTGGGTGGGCGTCTGTCCACGGTGGCGGCTCTGGCGCTGGTCGTGGTCCCCACCCCACCATAGTCAACCCCCGCTTCCGTGGCCTCCTCCCAATATTCACCCTCCATGTCAATCCCACTATTCCAAAGGGCAGTAACAGACTGAGGGGTAGCACCTGACTGAGGGGTAGCACCTGACTAAGGGGCAGCACCGGACTAAGGGGCAGCACCGGACTAAGGGGCAGCACCAGGATAAGGGGCAGCTCCGGACTGAGGGACGGATCCTGGCTGGCTGGCGGATCCTGGCTGGCTGGCTCTGGCGGATCCTGGCTGGCTGGCGGATCCTGGCTGGCTGGCGGATCCTGGCTGGATGACGGCTCTGGCGGATCCTGTCTGGACGGCTCTGGCGGATCCTGGCTGGACGGCTCATGGCTGGCTGACGGATCTGGCTGCTCATGGCTGGCTGAAGGATCTGGCTGCTCATGGCTGGCTGACGGATCTGGCTGCTCATGGCTGGCTGACGGATCTGGCTGCTCATGGCTGGCTGACGGATCTGGCTGCTCATGGCTGGCTGACGGATCTGGCTGCTCATGGCTGGCTGACAGATCTGGCTGCTCATGGCTGGCTGACGGATCTGGCTGCTCATGGCTGGCTGACGGATCTGGCTGCTCATGGCTGGCGGAAGGCTCTGGCTGATCCTGTCTGGCGGAAGGCTCTGGCTGATCCTGTCTGGCGGAAGGCTCTGGCTGATCCTGTCTGGCGGAAGGCTCTGGCTGATCCTGTCTGGCGGAAGGCTCTGGCTGATCCGGTCTGGCGGAAGGCTCTGGCTGATCCGGTCTGGCGGAAGGCTCTGGCTGATCCGGTCTGGCGGGAAGGCTCTGGCTGATCCTGTCTGGCGGAAGGCTCTAGCGGCTCCTGTCTGGCGGAAGGCTCTAGCGGCTCCTGTCTGGCGGAAGGCTCTAGCGGCTCCTGTCTGGCGGAAGGCTCTATAGGCTCATGGCAGACGGGCGGCTTTGAAGGCTCAATACAGACGGGCAGTTCATGCTGCGCTTGGCAGACGGACAGTTCAGACAGCGTTGGGCAGACGGGCAGTTCAGGCGCCGTTGGGCAGACGGGCAGTTCAGGCGCCGTTGGGCAGACGGGCAGTTCAGGCGCCGTTGGGCAGACGGCCGACTCTGACCTGCTGAGGCGCACAGTAGGCCTGGTGCGTGGTGCCGGAACTGGTGGTACTGGGCTGGAGACACGCACCACAGGGAGAGTGCGTGGAGGAGGAACAGGGCTCTGGAGACGCACTGGAAGCCTGGTGCGTGGTGTAGGCACTGGTGGTACTGGGCTGGGGCCACGCACCATAAGGCGAGTGCGGGGTGCTGGAACTGGAGGTACTGGACTGGGGCGGGAAGGTGGCGCCAGATATACCGGACCGTGAAGGAGGACACGCGCTCTTGAGCACCGAGCCTCCCCAACCCTACCAGGTTGAATGGTCCCCGTAGCCCTGCCAGTGCGGCGAGGTGGAATAGCCCGCACTGGGCTATGCAGGCGAACCGGGGACACCACCTGTAAGGCTGGTGCCATGTACGCCGGCCCGAGGAGACGTACTGGAGGCCAGATATGTTGGGCCGGCTTCATGGCACCCGGCTCGATGCCCAACCTAGCCCTCCCAGTGCGGCAAGGTGGAATAGCCCGCACTGGGCTAAGCACGCGTACTGGGGACACCGTGCGCTCCACCGCATAACACGGTGTCTGACCAGTACGACGCCCTCTCACTCCACGGTAAGCCCGGGGAGTTGGCTCGGGTATCCAACCCGGCTTCGCCACACTCCCCTTTAGCCCCCCCCCCCAATAAATTTTTGGGTGAGCCTCTCGGGCTTCCAGCCGCTCTGCCTTGCTTTCGCCTCATAAAACCTCCTCTCCGCTTTCGCTGCCTCCAGCTCCGCTTTGGGGCGGCGACACTCCACTGGCTCTGCCCAGGGTCCTTTACCGTCTAGGATTTCCTCCCAAGTTCATTCCTCTTTTCCCCATTGCTGTTGTTCTTGCCTTCCTTCTCCAATCCGCTTGGTCCTGTTATGGTGGGTGTTTCTGTAACAGCTGTCGTAGTCGTTCTCCTCCTCAAACGAGGAGGAGCATGGATTGGACCAAGATGCGGATTGATAAGTATTCATATTTTAATGGGAAAACAACAAACACTACAAAATACAACAACCAACAAACGTGACTAACCTGAAACAGTCCTGTGTGGCCCAAACACTGACACAGGAACAAACACCCACAAAACACAAGTGAAACCCTGGCTGCCTTAGTATGATTCTCAATCAGGGACAACGATTCACAGCTGTCTCTGATTGAGAATCATACCAGGCCGAACACAAAATCCCAACATAGAAAATCAAACCTAGACCAACCCACCCAACTCACGCCCTGACCAACTAAAACAAATACATGACAAAGGAAAACAGGTCAGGAACGTGACAATCATGAATGAAAAATGAGGGACATATCTTTTGAAAGCCGTATCGCAAGCAATCATTGATGTTTCTAAACGTTAAAACACAGTATCGGGATTGTAGTTCACATGAGCCAGCCGTGGGCAAAGCTAATGGCTGAAAGCTGTGGTTAGAAGGCTTTTTCGATGAGGTTTAACGGTGGTTGGCATCCTTTAAATGTTGCCTTACCGCCACCTACTAGACTGGAGTACAACTCCCTTATACTTTGCTTTTTTTACAAATACCGTACCATCTAACACTACACTCACCCTACTCCACTATTTAAATCTATTTAGTCCTACCTCAGGCCAACAACTTGAAATGATGGGGCACCACCACTTAACACACCCTGTCACTCTTCTGATGTCAAGTCTCGCACACCCAAATACCTCTCTGCAGCTGCCACCACAACCTACATTTTCTATGACTTACGTTCCATCCCTTTAGTACAGTTGATAACCATTGCTATAAATGCTAAATATCCAATCTTACCGAAACATATATCACTTGTTGGCCTATCCCTATTGCTGTTTTGGTTAGTGATTATTGTATTATTTCACTGTAGAGCCTCCAGCCCTGCTCAATATGCCCTTTTGTTCCACCCCCCAGACATGCGGTGACCTCACCTGGCTTAAATGGTGCCTCTAGAGACAAAACCTCTCTCATCTTCAAATCAAATCAAATTTTATTTGTCACATACACATGGTTAGCAGATGTTAATGCGAGTGTAGCGAAATGCTTGTGCTTCTAGTTCCGACAATGCAGTAATAACCAACAAGTAATCTAACCTAACAATTCCACAACTACTACCTTATACACACAAGTGTAAAGGGATAAAGAATATGTACATAAAGATATATGAATGAGTGATGGTACAGAACGGCATAGGCAAGATGCAGTAGATGGTATAGAGTACAGTATATACATATGAGATGAGTACTGTAGGGTATGTAAACATAAAGTGGCATAGTTTAAAGTGGCTAGTGATACATGTATTACATAAAGATGGCAAGATGCAGTAGATGATATAGAGTACAGTATATACATATACATATGAGATGAGTAATGTAGGGTATGTAAACATTATATTAAGTGGCATTGTTTAAAGTGGCTAGTGGTACATTTTTACATAATTTCCATCAATTCCCATTATTAAAGTGGCTGGAGTTGAGTCAGTATGTTGGCAGCGGCCGCTAAATGTTAGTGGTGGCTGTTTAACAGTCTGATGGCCTTGACATAGAAGCTGTTTTTCAGTCTCTCGGTCCCTGCTTTGATGCACCTGTACTGACCTCGCCTTCTGGATGATAGCGGGGTGAACAGGCAGTGGCTTGGGTGGTTGTTGTCCTTGATGATCTTTATGGCCTTCCTGTGACATCGGGTGGTGTAGGTGTCCTGGAGGGCAGGTAGTTTGCCCCCGGTGATGCGTTCTGCAGACCTCACTACCCTCTGGAGAGCCTTACGGTTGTGGGCGGAGCAGTTGCCGTACCAGGCGGTGATACAGCCCGACAGGATGCTCTCGATTGTGCATCTGTAGAAGTTTGTGAGTGCTTTTGGTGACAAGCCGAATTTCTTCAGCCTCCTGAGGTTGAAGAGGCGCTGCTGCGCCTTTTTCACAACGCTGTCTGTGTGGGTGGACCAATTCAGTTTGTCCGTGATGTGTACACCGAGGAACTTAAGACTTTCCACCTTCTCCACTACTGTCCCGTCGATGTGGATGGGGGGGTGCTCCCTCTGCTGTTTCCTGAAGTCCACAATCATCTCCTTTGTTTTGTTGACGTTGAGTGTGAGGTTATTTTCCTGACACCACACTCCGAGGGCCCTCACCTCCTCCCTGTAGGCCGTCTCGTCGTTGTTGGTAATCAAGCCTACCACTGTAGTGTCATCCGCAAACTTGATGATTGAGTTGGAGGCGTGCATGGCCACGCAGTCGTGGGTGAACAGGGAGTACAGGAGAGGGCTCAGAACGCACCCTTGTGGGGCCCCAGTGTTGAGGATCAGCGGGGTGGAGATGTTGTTACCTACCCTCACCACCTGGGGGCGGCCCGTCAGGAAGTCCAGGACCCAGTTGCACAGGGCGGGGTCGAGACCCAGGGTCTCGAGCTTGATGACAAGTTTGGAGGGTACTATGGTGTTAAATGCTGAGCTGTAGTCGATGAACAGCATTCTCACATAGGTATTCCTCTTGTCCAGATGGGTTAGGGCAGTGTGCAGTGTGGTTGCGATTGCGTCGTCTGTGGACCTATTGGGTCGGTAAGCAAATTGGAGTGGGTCTAGGGTGTCCGGTAAGGTGGAGGTGATATGGTTCTTGACTAGTCTCTCAAAGCACTTCATGATGACGGAAGTGAGTGCTACGGGGCGGTAGTCGTTTAGCTCAGTTACCTTAGCTTTCTTGGGAACAGGAACAATGGTGGCCCTCTTGAAGCATGTGGGAACAGCAGACTAGGATAAGGATTGATTGAATATGTCCGTAAACACACCAGCCAGCTGGTCTGCGCATGCTCTGAGGACGCGACTGGGAATGCCGTCTGGGCCTGCAGCCTTGCGAGGGTTAACACGTTTAAATGTTTTACTCACCTCGGCTGCAGTGAAGGAGAGCCCGCAGGTTTTGGTAGCGGGCCGTGTCAGTGGCACTGTATTGTCCTCAAAGCGAGCAAAAAAGTTATTTAGCCTGTCTGGGAGCAAGACATCCTGGTCCGGGACGGGGCTGGTTTTCTTTTTGTAATCCGTGATTGACTGTAGACCCTGCCACATACCTCTTGTGTCTGAGCTGTTGAATTGCGACTCTATTTTGTCTCTGTACTGGGACTTAGCTTGTTTGATTGCCTTGCGGAGAGAATAGCTACACTGTTTGTATTCGGTCATGTTTCCGGTCACCTTGCCCTGGTTAAAAGCAGTGGTTCGCGCTTTCAGTTTCACGCGAATGCCGCCGTCAATCCACGGTTTCTGGTTTGGGAATGTTTTAATCGTTGCTGTGGGTACGACATCGTCAATGCACTTCCTAATGAACTCGCTCACCGAATCAGCATATTCGTCAATGTTGTTGTTGGACGCAATGCGGAACATATTCCAATCCGCGTGATCGAAGCAGTCTTGAAGAGTGGAATCAGATTGGTCGGACCAGCGTTGAACAGACCTGAGCGCGGGAGCTTGTTGTTTTAGTTTCTGTTTGTAGGCTGGAATCAACAAAATGGAGTCGTGGTCAGCTTTTCCGAAAGGAGGGCGGGGGAGGGCCTTATATGCGTCGCGGAAGTTAGTATAACAATGATCCAAGGTTTTACCAGCCCTGGTAGCACAATCGATATGCTGATAGAATTTAGGGAGTTTTGTTTTTAGATTAGCCTTGTTAAAATCCCCAGCTACGATGAATGCAGCCTCAGGGTGTGTGGTTTCCAGTTTACAAAGAGTCAGATAAAGTTCGTTCAGGGCCATCGATGTGTCTGCTTGGGGGGGAATATATACGGCTGTGATTATAATCGAAGAGAATTCCCTTGGTAGATAATGCGGTCGACATTTGATTGTGAGGAGTTCTAGATCAGGTGAACAGAATGACTTGAGTTCCTGTATGTTGTTATGATCACACCACGTCTCGTTAATCATAAGGCATACACCCCCGCCCCTCTTCTTACCAGAAAGATGTATGTTTCTGTCGGCGCGATGCGTGAAGAAACCAGCTGGCTGCACCGACTCCGTTAGCGTCTCTTGAGTTAGCCATGTTTCCGTGAAGCAGAGAACGTTACAATCCCTGATGTCTCTCTGGAATGTTACCCGTGCTCGGATTTCATCAACCTTATTGTCAAGAGACTGGACATTGGCGAGTAGTATGCTAGGGAGTGGAGCGGGATGTGCCCGTCTCCGAAGCCTGACCAGGAGACCGCTACGTTTGCCCCTTTTACGGCGTCGCATAGGGTCGCCGGCTGGAATCAGATCCATTGTATTGGGTGGAAGGCAAAACACTGGATCCGTTTCGGGAAAGTCATATTCCTGGTAGGAACGATGGTGAGTTGACGTTAATCTTATATTCAGTAGTTCCTCCCGACTGTATGTACTGAAACCTAAGATTACCTGGGGTACCAATGTAAGGAATAACACATAAAAAACCAAATACTGCATATTTTCCAAGGAACGCGAAGCGAGGCGGCCATCTTGGTCGGCGCCGGAAGTTCACATCTTCACTCAATGCCTAGGTTTATGTCCACTGTACTCACATCCTACCATACCCTAGTCTGTACATTATGCCTTGAATCTATCCTTCCGTGCCTAGAAATCTGCTCCTTTTACTCTCTGTTCCGAATGCACTAGATGACCCGTTCTTATAGCCTTTAGCCATATCCTTATCCTACTCCTCCTCTGGTCGTCTGATGATGTAGAGGTTAACCCAGGCCCTCCAGCACTACTCCCATTCCCCAGGCACTCTCATTTGTTGACTTCTGTAACCGTAAAAGCCTTGGTTTCATGCATGTTAACATTAGAAGCCTCCTCCCGAAGTCTGTTTTATTCACTGCTTTAGCACACTCCACCAACCCGAATGTCCTAGCCGTGCCTGAATCCTGGCTTAGGAACGCCACAAAAAATGTCCATCCCTAACTATAAAATTTTCTGACAAGATAGAACAGCCAAAGGGGGTGTAGTTGCAATCTACTGCAGAGAGAGCCTGCAGAGTTCTGTCATACTATCCAGGTTTGTGCCCAAACAATTCGAGCTTCTACTTTTAAAAATCCATATTTCCAGAAACAAGTCTCTCACCGTTGCCGCTTGTTATAGACCCCATTCAGCCCCCAGCTGTGCCCTGGACACCATATGTGAATTAATTGCCGCACATCTATCTTCAGAGTTCGTACTGTTAGTTGACCTAAACTGGAACATGCTTAACACCGTGGCCGTCCTACAATCTAAGCTAGATGCCCTCAATCTCACACAAATTATCAAGGAACCTACCAGGTACAACCCTAAATCCGTAACCATGGGCACCCTCTTAGATATCATCCTGACCAACTTGCCCTCTAAATACACCTCAGCGATCACTACCTCATTGCCTGCGTGCGTAATGGGTCCGCGGTCAAACGACCACCCCTCAACACTGTCAAACGCTCCCTAAAACACTTCAGCGAGCAGGCCTTTCTAATCAACATGGTCCGGGTATCCTGGAAGGATATTGACCTCATCCCGTCAGTAGAGGATGCCTGGTTGCTCTTTAAAAGTGCTTTCCTCACCATCTTAAGTAAGCATGCCCCATTCCAAAAATGTATAACTAAGAACAGATATAGCCCTTGGTTCACCCCAGACTTGACTGCCCTTGACCAGCACAAAAACATCCTGTGGCGTACTGCATTAGCATCGAATAGCCCCCGCGATATGCAACTTTTCAGGGAAGTCAGGAACCAATATACTCAGTCAGTTAGGAAAGCTAAGGCTAGGTTTTCAAACAGAAATGTGCATCCTGTAGCACTAATTCCAAAAAGTTTTGGGACACTGTAAAGTCCATGGAGAATAAGAGCACCTCCTCCCAGCTGCCCACTGCACTGAGGATAGGAAACACTGTCACCACCAATAAATCTACGATAATCGATCATTTCAATAAGCATTTTTCTACGGCTGGCCATGCTTTCCACCCGGCTACCCCTACCCCGGCCAACATCTCAGCACCCCCTGCAGCAACTTGCCCAAGCCCCCCCTCCCCGCTTCTCCTTCACCCAAATCCAGACAGCTGATGTTCTGAAAGAGCTGCAAAATCTGGATCCCTACAAATCAGCTGGGCTAGACAATCTGTACCCTCTCTTTCTAAAATGATCCGCCAAAATTGTTGCAACACCTATTACTAGCCTATTCAACCTCTCTTTCGTATCGTCTGAGATCCCCAAAGATTGGAAAGCTGCCGTGGTCATCCCCCTTTTCAAAGGGGGAGACACTCTAGACCCAAACTGTTATAGACCTATATCCATCCCGCCCTGCCTTTCTAAAATCTTTGAAAGCCAAGTTAACAAACAGATCACCGATCATTTCGAATCCCACCTTACCTTCTCCACTATGCAGTCTGGTTTCCGAGCTGGTCATGGGTGCACCTCAGCCACGCTCAAGGTCCTAAAAGATATCATAATCGTAATCGATAAAAGACAGTACTGTGCAGCCGTCTTCATCGACCTGGCCAAGGCTTTCGACTCTGTCAATCACCACATTCTTATCGGCAGACTCAATAGCCTTGGCTACTCAAATGACTGCCTCGTCTGGTTCACCAACTACTTCTCAGATAGAGTTCAGTGTGTCAAATCGGAGGGCCTGTTGTCTGGACCTCTGGCAGTCTCTATGGGGGTGCCAGAGGGTTCAATTCTCGGGCCGACTCTTTTCTCTGTATATATCAATGATGTCGCTCTTGCTGCTGGTGATTCTCTGATCCACCTCTACGCAGACGACACCATTCTGTATACATCTGGCCCTTCTTTGGACACTGTGCTAACAAACCTTCAAACAAGCTTCAATGCCATACAACACTCATTCCGTGGCCTCCAACTGCTTTTACTTGCTAGTAAAACTACTCTGGACGTGATGCAACACCCACCCGTAGCACGCGCTCCAGCAGGTATATTTCACTGGTCATCCCCAAAGCCAACACTTACTTTGGCCGCCTTTCCTTCCAGTTCTCTGTTGCCAATGACTGGAACGAATTGCAAAAATCACTAAAGCTGGAGTCTTATATCTCCCTCTAACTTTAAGCATCAGCTGTCAGAGCAGCTTACCGATCACTGTACCTGTACACAGCCAATCTGTAAATAGCACACCCAACTACCTCATCCCCATATTGTTACTTATCCTCTTGCTCTTTTGCACCCCAGTATCTCTATTTGCACATCATCATCTGCACACCTATCACTCCAGTGTTAATGCTAAATTGTAATTATTTCGCCTCTATGGCCTATTTACTGCCTTACCTCCCTACTTTTCACATTTGCACACACTGTACATAGATTTTTTCTATTCTGTTATTGACTGTACATTTGTTTATGTGTAACTCTGTGTTGTTGTTTTTGTTGCACTGCTTTGCTTTATCTTGGCCAGGTCGCAGTTGTAAATTAGAACTTGTTCTCAATTGGCCTACCTAGTTAAATAAAGGTGAAATAAAAAAAATCCCTCTACTGGTAAAGATCTACTACTCACACCACTCCTCTCAGGATCCCTCCCCCTTGACCCATCTTCCCCTACTTTCTTCACTGCCTCAGCATATCTGTTAAAGGTCCCCAAAGCACACACATCCCTATGTCGCTCATCTTTTCAGTTTGCTGCAGCTAGCGACTGGAACGAGCTGCAACAAACACTCAAACTGGACAGTTTTATCTCAATCTCTTTATTCAAAGACTCAATCATGGACACTCTTACTGACAGTTGTGGCTGCATTGCGTGATGTATTGTTGTCTCTACCTTCTTGCCCTTTGTGCTGTTGTCTGTGCCCAATAAGGCTTGGACCATGTTGTGCTGCTGCCATTTTATGTTGCTACCATGTTGTTACCATGCTGTGTTGTTGTCTTAGGTCTCTCTTTATGTAGTGTTGTGTTGTCTCTCTTGTCGTGATGTGTGTTTTGTCCTATATTATTTTTTATTTTCTTTCTATTTTTAATCCCAGACCCGTCCCTGCAGGAGGCCTTTTGGTAGGCCGTCATTGTAAATAAGAATTTGTTCTTAACTTACTTGCCTAGTTAAATAAAGGTTAAGTAAAAATAAATAAAAGAATGACAACTTCTGCACTACTCTAACCCTGGAAACCTCAACCTGCCTCTCTCGCACGGGACATTTCTGATCCCCAGCCCAATGGGCACCCCTAAAATTAACACATACCACTACTTTCCCCAATGCTACACATTCCTTTGTCTTATGTCCTTCTGCACACTTCTCACACCTAGGAACCTCCATCCTACACAATGCTGCCACATGCCCATAAGCTTGACACCTGTAACAACGTAATGTATTCGGCACAAAAGCTCGATATACATGGTATATCCTAACTTTGTCTTGCAAAGACTCACTTTGAATCACTTTGTCGGGCAAAGACTCAACATCAAAACTCAAAAGAACAGACAATGACTCTTCTGTTTCACCACTCATGCCACCCTGTCTGCGTCGCACCAAACAACGAGCATCACAAACACCGGCAATCGTCCCCTTTAGTTGGTCAACTTTTACCGCTACCCCAGTAATCACTCATTTCAATGGGTCCCTTTTCTTGAGAGCAAAACAATTCACATTTCTTGCCCCCATTCGTCTAATGCGGAGCGCCTTCTCCATCTGACCAGCAGAAACACAAACAATTATTACCAGACCACTTCTGGTTACCCTCACCGATTCCACAGCACCCAACTCTGTTTTCACCCATCCTGAAACCACAAATGCCAAAAGGCAAGGGTCATGTGGTTAGAAGGCAGAATGCCATCTACCCTTTCACCAATGTACCATACAAAGTCAAACCATGACAATACTAAAGAAGATTGCAGTTGTAACTGAAATGCAAATTTGTTTAATTAAAGGGATGTTGTCAGGATCTTCTCAGGTAAATTATTTTTTGGAGATGTTCTATTTTATTTACTACCTTAAAATGGTTCTTCATCGTTTTTTAAAATATACTTTGCCACACTCAATATGGCGGCTCTCTGGCTCTTACCGGATGGAAAGTTGATGAATGCCCATGTGACTGCCTTGTCAATTATTTCGAGGGAAAGTTACAGAGGTTCTACTGTGTTCTGGTACGTATAGTTTAATACTACTAAATATAAGTAATCTAGTTGAATTAACTGCTTTAGTCATAATTAAAGCATAATTATAATTATAACCGCAATTCCTGATATTATTTGAATATCAATGAGCTTGAGTGGCAACGTAGCATGAGCGTAAATACTGGCAGCTATCGTTTTCGATAGTATTGTGACCAGTTTCACACGAGTTAGTTGTAACAAAATAAACACGTAATCAACAGTTAATGGATGCGCGACCTTTGTCAAATTTGTCACACCTAATTGTCTTTGCAAAGTACAGACGTTAAACAGTGATGCAAATCTATGTTGCTCGAACTTCCACATGATCGTTCTACTCATCGTGGGGTTTCTCACGTTCAAGTTTCGATCACCTACTGCAGATGATAGTCACGCCCCTAGCTGTCTGCGACCATACATACATTTATACGTATATATGGCCAAACTAGCTGAACACTGCTTACTTTTACTCTTTGCTTGTACAGACTAGCCATGGGGAAAATAACAGAGAAATTACTGCTGGAGAAATGCACTCCAAAAAACACCAAACTGGAACAAGTAAAGACACTAAAGTAAGTAAAGGCTGGTTCCTCTGTAGACTTGGGAATGTTATCAAACTAGGAGTGGAGAATGGCTTTGTCACAGCATAATGTATGTCTGAAGACCATGTTAAGTCTGTTTTAATGGATATGTATTTTGTCTCAATCCAATGGGAACAGTTTTTGAGGAAGAGCAGAACTACTTGAATACCTTGTTAGAGAAATTGTTATGTAGGCCAAGCATGTCTATTTTACCATTTTATCTGGTGTTGCTAGTACTGACCCAGTGCTTCCCCATAAAGTCTCTCCAAGCTCGGTCTAAAGAGCAGTGACCTGCCTGTCCCCCTGCTTTCTCGCCTTCGCTGTCTGGAACAGTTGGACCTGTCTGGGAACAGACTTAAGGAGATGCCTTCCGGGCTCTTCCTGCCCTCCCTATGCTCTCTGGACCTGACCAACAATGAGATGGAAGATGTCACCTGTCTGGACACACTGACCACCCTGGAGGATCTCAGGATGGAGGACAACCTCTACATCACTGTGAGGATCCACTGCTCTGTTTGTTTCTCCTTTAATTCTGCCTTCAGTCATTGTTAATGTATGATGTTTTTCTCTCATAGAGTTGTAACTCTCAAGCTCTTTCTTTGTTTACCCTCTGGTTTACCAATTCTGTCATTTCTGTCACCTTTTCAGTATGCTATTTGTCAGTCATTCTCATATATCTCCATTTTACAAACAATGACTGCCCATTGGAACGCATTGCTAATGCTTGTGTCTCGCAGGTCAGTGACAACTACAAGCTGATGATCCTCCTGCCCAAGTTGAGGTTTTACAATGGGAAGGATATCAGCACTACAGCCAACCACATGCGCTATGTCAACAGTGAGAACCTCAGGAAGAGGGTATGAGCCACTGTGTTCAAATTAATTCCAAAACATTTTGCGCTTTATTATAGTTTGCCATTTACCTGCTATTCTCTCTAGAAATTAACTGATAAAAATAGTAATTACCTAACAACCGTTTGTGCCGTTCATCAAACAAGCACTGTTATGCATAATTTGCTACAAAGTAGTGACCAATTCTGTTGAATTCTTTGGTTTCTAGGTGTTAGCGCTGTGGGAGACCAGCTTTTCACTCCCTGACTGCCGAACAGCAGAGAAACTAGCCATTGTGGAGAGGGATTTTGTCAATGCGGTGCATCATAAGGTGAAATATGGCCCCAGCTCTATGACTGACTACACAAAATGGAGGGTAGGTTTTAACTGCTTATTACATTTCTCTTTTCCTTATAAGGACAATGATTTTATTTTATCGGAGTACAACTGGAACCATGTATATTCTCTCACTGGTTTCTGACATTGTTTCATTGGTTTCTAGGTGGAGATGATAGCTAAAGAGCACCTTCGCTCTTTGACCGAGCCAAATAAAGAGTACAGAGATACAGAGGAGCCTGCTGATACAAAGGAGACCTTTGTAAGGATTCAATACTCATTGCTATAAGCATCCGGCTCTGAATTATTTTCATAGAGTTTATGTTCAAAGGGTTGTTATTATTTAAGCAGGTCATGTTCCAAATGCTGTGTTTGGATCATAAATATTTGTAATAGATGGTAAATAGATCACGTTTATGGACAAATCTTTAACAAAACTTTTAGATTAATTGTGTACCTTTCCTTTATGATAAGATAGATTTTCCCCATGTTTTCAGAGGTTTCCTTTCCCAGCCAAGAGGAAGCGTTCCGCCTCAGCTGTCGAATGCGACGTAACCCTAAACCCTCAGAAAATAGCCAAAGCAAGTGTTCAAGCCGAGGACAGCCCACACAGGTCAAGCCGTCTGCAAAGCATCCCTCATAAGGCAGAACGGCCCATCAGCACCACGGCAAGGACCCATAAGGCAGCACAGATCCCAGCCACCCCCACTAGGGGCAAGTCCAAACTCCTGGTGACCCCCAGGAACGGCCTGAGAGAGAAGCAACATCAGTCCAAAGAAGACATGCCACTGGCCAAACGGACTCGCAAGTCTGCCAGGCAACAGCGGTCCACAGAGGTCAAAGAGACGCCTGGGAAAGTAATCTGCACCAAGTCTCAGGTATGATTTTCTAGTCTTGGTTTGTTTTTGGTATAGCACATACTAGTACTACGCTCAATAAAGATACGGTGTGACTTTAGCTGGAGACTTGATGGTTGCTCATCATGTGGCCATTAGCTTTTCATTGATTAACACAGGAACTCACACATTAATACATCCCCCACCATGTCCACTCTACCCCCCTTATCCTCTCCTCCATCTCCCCTAGCATTCATTACAGGAGCCAGTGAGTCTGCAGCCTCTTCACGTCCTGCAGTGTCACAGTAAACGGGACAGCCCTGATGACTTTAGCACCCAGCTGTGGGCCTGTTCCTTCCAGCCCCCGCTAGACTACAATGGAGGTGAGTACTGTCCTGTCCTTCAATGGGGTCTCAAATCAAATCAAATTTTATTTTTCACATGTGCCGAATACAACAGGTGTAGACCTTACAGTGAAATGCTTACTTACAAGCCCTTAACCAACAATGCTTTAAGAAGTGAAGGGGGAAAAAGTATGAAGTGAAAAATGGATAAGTAAAAAAATATAAAATAAAAGTAACAAATAATTAAACAGCAGCAGTAAAATAACAAGCGAGGCTATATACAGGGGGTACCGGTATAGAGTCAATGTGTGGGGGCACCGGTTAGTTGAGGTAATTTAGGTAATAATATGTAGGTGGAGTTATTAAAGTGACTAGCCAAATCATCTGGGTAGCCATTTGATTAGCTGTTCAGGAGTCTTATGGCTTGGGGGTAGAAGCTGTTAAGAAACATTTTGGACCTAGACTTGGCCCTCCGGTACCGCTTCCTGTGTGGCAGCAGAGAGAACAGTCTATGACTAGGGTGGCTGGAGTCTTTGACAACTTTTAGGGCCTGACACCGCCTGGTATAGAGGTCCTGGAAGGCAGGAAGCTTGGCCCCAGTGATGTATTGGGCCGTACGCACTACCCTCTGTAGTGCCTTGAGGTTGGAGGCCGAGCAGTTGCCATACCAGGCAGTGATGCAACCCGTCAGGATGCTCTCGATGGTGCAGTTGTAGAACCTTCTGAGGACCCATGCCAAATCTTTTCAGTCTCCTGCGGGGGAATAGGCTTTGTTGTGCCCTCTTCACGACTGTCTGAATGTGTTTTGGAGGGGGGTGGTTATAAGCAAATTGAGAGTATAAGTTGGAGTAACATGCAATCATGATAAGCTCCACAGAAACGGTGTTAAAAATAATCTGCTCTAGCAAACCCTGTGTTCTTCTCCCTGTCATGTTGTAGATGTGAAAGGTGCGACCCGTATTGTGGCAACGTGTGGAGGAGAGTCTGTGTGCCTGATTGACTGTGAGACGGGACTGGTTATGAAGAAGTATAAGGTCCCTGGTGAGGTCAGTCCTGCTTCTGTGCATGTACCCTTTTTCCTGATAGGGCCATTTAGCTTGGTAGAAAACATCATACTTTATCCCACCATGTTCTTGTTTATCATGCACATTCCATGTTAGAAAACAAAATTATGGTGAATTAATGGGGATTAAAATGTTAATTTATGATTCCACCCCTCAGGAGTTCTTCTCTCTGGCATGGTCAACTGTGCTGATGTCACGGAAGGGCAACGTTGGCATGCGGCCCTGCAGTATCTTGGCGGCAGGGGGGAAGCGAGGCTTGGTGAAACTGCTTCACCCCAGAGCCAACATGGCGTACGGAGAGTTCAGAGCAAGCCGCAAAGCCCTCTCCATCCTCTGCTTCAGTCCCCGCCAGGGCAACTTGCTCTTCAGTGAGTGGCCACTTCCTGTTTTATCTTCTACACTGATCAAAAATATGCAACAATTTCAAAGATTTGATTGAGTTACAGTTCATATAAGGAAATCAGTCAATTGAAATAAATTCATTAGGCCCTAATCTTTGATGTCACATGTCTGGGAATACAGATTTGCATCTGTTGATCACAGATACCTTTAAAAAAAAAAGGGGAAAAAAGGGTAAGGGCGTGGATCAGAAAACCAGTCAGTATCTGGTGTGACCACCATTTTCCTCATGCAGTGCGACACATCTCCTTCACATAGAGTTGATTGTGTCCTGTGGAATGTTGTTCCACACCTCTTCAATGGCTGTGTGAAGATGCTGGATATTGGCGGAAACTGGAACACGCTGTTGTACATGTCGATCCACAGCATCCCAAACATTTGCAATGGGTGACATGTCTGCTGAGTATGCAGGCCATGGAAGAACCTGGAAATGTTCAGCTTCCAGGAATTGTGTACAGATCCTTGTGACATGGGGCGTGCATTATCATGTTGAAACATTAGCTGATAGCAGAGGATTAATGGCACGTTAATGGGCCTCAGGATCGATAAAATTCAATTGTGTTTGTTGTCCGTAGCTTATGCCTGCCTGGATCATAACCCCACTCTGTTCACAACGTTGACATCAGCAAACAGCACAGTGCCATACACTCTGCCGTCTGTCCGGTACAGTTGAAACCAGGATTCATCCGTGAAGAGCACTTCTCCAGCGTGCCAGTGGCAATTGAAAGTCAGCATTTGATCCTGGTGAGGACGACTAGCATGTAGATGAGCTTCCCTGAGATGGTTTCTGGGTGGTCTCAGACAATCCCACAGTTGAAGTAACCGGATGTGGAGGTCCTGGGCTGGCATGGTTACACGTGGTCTGCGGTTGTGAGGCCGGTTGGACGTACTGCCAAAATCTATGAAAGATAGTTGGAGGCGGCTTATGGTAAAGTAATGAACATTAAATTATCTGTTAACAGCTGTGGTGGACATTCCAGCAGTCAGCATGCCAATTGCACGCTCCTTCAAACTTGAGACATCTGTGGCATTGGGTTGTGTGACAAAACTGCACATTTTAGAATGGCCTTTTATTGTCCCCCGCACAAGGTGCACCTGTGTAATGACCATACTGTTTAATATGCTTCTTGACATGCCAAACCTGTCAGGTGGCTGGATTAATTTGGCAAAGGAGAAATGCTTCGCAACAGGGATGTAAACAAATCAGAGAAATACACTTTTTGTGCGTATCGAACATTTCTGGGATCTTTTATTTCAGCTCATGAAACATGGGACCAACACTTTACATGTTGTTTATATTTTTGTTCAGTGTGTTTTATTTTGTTGTCTCATAAGCTTAGTTGGTTGGAGCATAACATCATGGTTGTAGGTTCCATACTCCAATAGAAGGGTCACAAGGTGCCAAACTGCACGTACTGAGGTGGTACTTTACTCTGGACCTGAAGTCCAAATGAGGTCCATATGCTAAATGAGTGTGATGTGATATGTTGTATGTATGCTCCCTCGTTCAAACTTTCTCTTTTTTCTCCCAGCTGGGTCGTACGATAAAAATATATTAATGTGGGACATTGGCGGAGTGGACAGCTACTACAATTTCAAAGTCACGTGAGTTTACTCTGACGGTGCTTTATATCAGTTTTTTGTTGATATTGTGGGCAAATGAATTTGGTTCGCAAGTATTGAGTCGAAATGTATCACAATGGTAACGAAGTGGACACTTGTTCGTGTCATTATGCTCAGAGTATTTGATGTCTGATGTCTCTGCCCTGGTGTTAACACATTTTATGGCCCAACAGTCAGCTGTTGGTGTTGGAGACCACCTCCACACCCCTGCACTTCTGCCTACCCCCTGCCACCCCGGACACACACCTCATTGCTGCCTGTGAGGGGGGGCTCCACAGCTACAACATCCAGCTCAACAAAGACCCCAAGAAAAGGTGATGATCCGTAGCTTGTTTGTCTTTGTCTGTGTGTGCCTGCGTGGAGAGACATTGAAAGTTGGACTGCTGCCTGAGCGTCAACTCACGGTCTTCTTTTCCCTCTACAGGTCTGAGGAGATGGAGATCACATTCCCTGTGTATAAGGACAAGGACCATGACCATGACTACCACACCATCGATGGCTTGGGATTCCTCACAAACGATGTCGTCGGTGAGTCAACTGCTCCTGTTTTGATCTGACACTGGCCCTGTTATTAGATTGTCTTTTATGACTTAGGCAGATTTTATTTGACTTGACTGGGATTCAATCAACTTTATAGATCCCTAGAAGGGGATATTGGGTTTGATGTAATTCAAATAAATCTAGCATGAGCCTGTCCATTTACAAGCGCTAACCCTGGAAATCATCCCTCCCCTTCTCGTTTCTCTCCACGTCTCTCCTTTCCCTTTTCCCCTTTCCTCCTCCTCACTTTGTCCACATCTTTTCTATCCCTCTCAGCCTCTAAGAGCCACATGCAGGGCTCGATCTACCTGTGGAGCTGGAAGGACACGCGAGCCCAGCGGCCCAATAATAATAATAAGAAGAAGGAGGTATGTGCTGTGATCCTGGCGGAGCTGCAGTGGTCCAGCACGGACATCCCCTACCTGTCCCTCAACACCTGCCCCAGTGAGTCACAACAACACGGAAACATGTCATAGCATGTTCCACATCCACTCTTTCAGTCAAGACCATACTGTGTAAATGGCATTGATCGAACCCACAGTCTTAAAATTCTAATACAGACATAAAGGCACAATTGAAGGCATTACCCCCACAACCGTTGACTAAGAAAGAATATAGAAAAATTGTTTTCATCAAAACCATTATTGTATAAAACAGTTTAATGTGAATGAGAGCGTATGTTCTTCTTTCCTAGGCAAAGGCTACGTGGTGTGTGGTGACGAAAGAGGGAGACTGTGGATGTACCATGTAACAGACCTCCTCAAGGCCAACTTTAGGAGTGGCAAAGCAATTCCTGCCACAGAGGTACTTATTAGTGAAACGACTTATTAAAATTATAGTTTACTCCAAAATAATATTTTACAGAAGTTTTCAGACCTTAAATGTGGTCTACTGTTGAGATGAATCAAATCAATGTTTATTTGTCACAAGCGACGAATACAACAGGTGTAGACCTTACTGTGAAATGCTTACATAAAAGCCTTTAACCAACAATGCAGTTCATGATATAGTTAAGAAGATATTTACTAAATAAACTAAAGTAAAAAGTAACACAAAATAACAATACCGAGGCTATATACAAGGGGTACCGGTACCGAGTCATTGTGGGGGGTACAGGTTACCCAAGGTAATTATCCATGTCCTAGCCATCTGTTGTGTAGATCCAGCTATATGTCTCAATCTTAAATGAATGGGAAAGATGGTCACCATCTAACTTGAGCCATATTGAACCAAATATTGAGCCACTCCAGGGTTTCTGTTAACCAGTCAATTGTCCGGGAGAAGAAGAAAAAATCCCTTTGTGGAATAATAATGCTTTTTAGCCTATTGATGGAATTACCAGTCGATGGAGAGAAAAAAATCCTGGTCATGCTTATTGGTCTGTATGTTAATTTGCATAATTTAGTGAAATTAAATTGTCACGTGTGTACAGTATATTCCTGATGTATATTATTTATCTCGTATACAGCATACAGAGAGCCTTTGAGCAGAAAATGTCTGTAGAGCTGATGCTACAGCATCTCAAATACCAAATGCATAGGCAACGGAAAGCAGGCTTCATCAGGGTGTCACACACCACCTTGCAATAAGATGGAGGCAATATGCATTTTGAAAACATACTTAATTGTTTAAAACCTGAAGGTTTCAATAGATATTATGAGGCATGTCTTACCTTGCTTCAAATTAGCCTAGCCAAAGTCAGACCATATCTGTGGAGGCAATTGTTTTATCAACTTTCTTTCATTGTCTAGTAGCCAAAGGCACAAACCTTTTATTTATATTTCTTTTAATTTTTTGGGTGGTAGATCAGCTTTAATATTGCAGATTGATTGTAGCTTCCATCAATGTAATTGTCTGCATCATTTTCTATCCCCCATATATTTGTTGTATATACAGTACCAGTCAAAAGTTTGGACACACCTACTCATTCAAGGGTTTTTCTTTATTTTTACTACTTTCTACATTGTAGAATAATAGTGAAGACATCAACACTATGAAGTAACATATGGAATTATGTAGTACCCCAAAAAGTGTTAAACAAATCAAAATATATTTTATATTTGAGATTCTTCAACGTAGCTACCCTTTGCCTTGACAGCTTTGCGCACTCTTGGCATTCTCTCAACCAGCTTCATTAGGAATGCTTTTCCAACAGTCTTGAAGGAGTTCCTACAAATGCTGAGCAGTTGTTGGCTGCTTTTCCTTCACTCTGTGGTCCAACTCATCCCAAACCATCTCAATTGGGTTGAGGTCGGGTGATTGTGGAGGCCAGGTCATCTAATGCAGCACTCCATCACTCTCCTTGGTCAAATAGCCCTTACACAGCCTGGAGGTGTGTTGGGTTATTGTCCTGCTGAAAAACAATTGATAGTCCCACTAAGCGCAAACCAAATGGGATATCGTATCACTTGCAGAATGCTGTGGTAGCCATGCTGGTTAAGTGTGCCTTGAATTCTAAACAAATCACAGACCGTGTCACCAGCAAAGCACCATCACACCTTTTCCTCCATGCTTCACAGTGGGAACCACATATGTGGAGATCATCCGTTCACCTACTCTGCGTTTCACAAAGATACGGCGGTTAGAACCACAAATCTCACATTTGGACAGATTTCCACCGGTCTGTCCATTGCTCGTGTTTCTTGGCCCAAGCAAGTCTCTTCTTATTGGTATCCTTTAGTGGTTTCTTTGTAGAAATTCGACCATGAAGGCCTGATTCATGCAGTCTCCTCTGAACAGTTGATGTTGAGATGTCTGTTACTTGAGCTCTGTGAACAATTTATTTGGGATGCAATCTGAGGTGCAGTTAACTCTAATGAAGGTGTCCTCACATTCATACCTCACAGCAGAGGTAACTCTGGGTCTTCCTTTCCTGTGGCGGTCCTCATGAGAGTCAGTTTCATCATAGCGCTTGGTGGTTTTTGAGACTGCACTTGAAGAAATTTTCAAAGTTCTTGAAATGTTCTGCATTGACTGACCTTCATGTCTTAAAGTAATGATGGACTGTCGTTTCTCTTTGCTTATTTGAGCTATTCTTGCCATAATATGGACTTGGTCTTTTACCAAATAGGGATATCTTCTATATACCCCCCAACCTTGTCACAACAAAACTGATTGGCTCAAACGCATTAAGATGGAAAGAAATTCCACAAAATAACTTTTAACAAGGCAGGTGTGTTAATTGAAATGCATTCCAGGTGACTACCTCAAACTAGTTGAGAGAATGCCAAGAGTGTGCAAAGCTATCGTCAAGGCAAAGGGTGGCTACTTTGAAGAATCTCAAATATAAAATATATTTTAATTTGTTTAACACTTTTTTGGTTACTCCATGATTCCATATGTGTTATTTCATAGTTTCGATGTCTTCACTGTTATTCTACAAAGTAGAAAATAGTAAAAATAAAGAAAAACCCTTGAATGAGTGGGCGTGTCCAAACTTTTGATTGGTACTGTATATATACATATCTTAAAAAATATATATTTTCCTTTTATTATTTTTCCACTAACCCTACCACCCCTCCTATAATTGTAATAAACTAATGAACAACAACACTTTGGCTTCTACTTCCAGCTTATACATACTATATACATTTTACGGACACAATCTATTTTACAATAGTTATATTTTGTTTGTTTTTAGTCCTGTCCTTCCTCTACACTCAACCTCATCTATTTCTGATGTCCATCCAGTTTGATTTCTATTTGCCATATATTTTTAACCGTGCTGTTTTACAAAAGTTCTGAACCTATATACATTTTACGGACACAGTACATTTTACATGAGGCATCTTGTGCCATTAGGCATTAGCAACCCATGGTCGTTGTTGCATATTAGATCTTCCTTCTTTCTAAATTTCTAATGGATATTTTCTTCTTGGCACATGAAACCACTCGAATGTGCTGTGCCGTTTTAACAACGTTGTTTTCCCGAGAATTGCATTATGGAACAAACATTTGCGTATAAGTTCTCTCACGTCACCCCGCTCCTCCGCTCTCTCCACTGGCTTCCAGTTGAAGCTCGCATCCGTTACAAGACCATGGTGCTTGCCTACGGAGCTGTGAGGGGAACGGCACCTCCGTACCTTCAGGCTCTGATCAGGCCCTACACCCAAACAAGGGCACTGCGTTCATCCACCTCTGGCCTGCTCGCCTCCCTACCTCTGAGGAAGTACAGTTCCCGCTCAGCCCAGTCAAAACTGTTCGCTGCTCTGGCACCCCAATGGTGGAACAAACTCCCTCACGACGCCAGGTCAGCGGAGTCAATCACCACCTTCCGGAGACACCTGAAACCCCACCTCTTTAAGGAATACCTAGGATAGGAGAAAGTAATCCTTCTAACCCCCCCCCCCCCCCTTAAAAGAGTTAGATGCACTATTGTAAAGTGGTTGTTCCACTGGATATCAAAAGGTGAATGCACCAATTTGTAAGTCGCTCTGGATAAGAGCGTCTGCTAAATGACTTAAATGTAAATGTAAATGTATAACCTACTGCCTTGTTGCTGTTATTATAATGTGAAGAAATAATAGTTAATCAACATTTTAAGCTCAATGTTCTGATCTGTTCCATTAGACTCATTGCTTTTTAACGTTTGTTTTATGTATCCTAGGTCTACTGGTTGTATGAATTTGGGATCTATCGTCCCACAACTGTCTCAGAATCTGTTTTGGAACTGGCTTTTTCTTTCTTGACAAGCTGACCAATAGAATAGGTCAACTTTTCTACTATGGGGGATAGTAGATTTACTTAGGCTAGTGATTTTGCTGTCTGTTACTTGTCATGTTTGCTGAGGAAAAGTAAATGTGGACAGTTATTCTAACATCTTCAAACTGCACATCAGAATTTGGTAAGAAGAACATCGTTGCATCCTCGACTTGCGTGTTCTGTTAATAAGGATTACCATAATCCAGCCTTTCCCAAACTCGGCCCTCGGGACCCCAAGCCGTGCACGTTTTGTTTTTTGCCCTAACACTACACAGCTTATTCAAATGTTCAAAGCTTGATGATTATTTGAATCGGCTGTGTAGTGCTAGGGCAAAAAACAAAATGTGCATCTCTTGGGGTGCTGAGGATGGCGTTTGAGAAGCCCTGCCATAATCTAAATGTGATTTCTGTCATTCTGAAAACCATGGGTGGATGCCCTAATCAGGTTACGCACCCAATGCATATGGGTCCGGTAAATTTCACAAATGTCTGGTAAATTTAAAGTGCTCCCGGGCAAACGTCCGGTGCCATATTTTCCTAACGGAAACCCTGAGCCACTCATGGTGGGCAATTGACAGGCTCTGCTATGGCACCCTTCATCTTTCCCACTAGTCTGCAACCGGTCAGTCTTAAGTCATAATTTCTCACTGAAATTATATTCTGGGTGTCATCGAATGTTTTCTATGTAATTAGATTACCTACTAATGAGCCGTTTGGGGCTTTGCAGATCCTGGCATGGCCGTTACCTGTGAGGAAAGGACAGGGCCCAGTGGAAGGTCCCGCTATCAACAGTGTGGCCATGGACCCTGAGCTTAGATACCTGGTGGCCCTCAGCGACAAGAACATGGCAGTGGTGTGGATAAGAACGGAGTCTTCCTGAGGACCAAACATATTTTCTCACGTTCACTGATGGGTGTAAATACTGGGTAGATTTTACTAGTATCAATTCAACCTATCAAGACTGTCCTTTCAAGGCAGTGATGTTCAGTAAGGAAAGGAAGCTATTCAATGCTATTGGGAATTGGCTTTGGCTTGGACTTGGCCCTTTTCTGGTTTTTGTTTGACCTCACTCTCTACTATTGACTTCTCACCTTACCACTCAGCTTAAACGTACCAGCCCTAATTTTAACTCCCCTCCTCGCCAGCATCTATTAGATGTAGTTTATTTTGATGGAGAGATTACTTCATGGCAAGATAAGAACAATATATTAATTGTACTGAAGATGAATATACATATACTGAAATTCATGTGTGATGCCTGTACAGATCAGATGTATTAGCATTTTTACATAATTTTTTATAACTACTAATTGTACTTTTACTATTCAGTTAGATTATGTCTAATGTGATTTAAAAAAAAATATATATATAAAAAAAAAAAAAAAATCCCCAAAATTATACATACAATATCAGTTTATCCACTGACATGGAAACGTATGAAAAAAGCAAATGGGTGTTTGAACTGTTTCAACCACAATGCATGATTGTACATGCAGATTATTATGGCCTTTTTGAGTGTTGGTGGATATGAATTACATTAAGAACATCTGCCACATTAAATGGGATTGATGTTCTAAATTTCAATTGTGTAGTGTGTTTTTGTATGCGGCTATACAGGCAACCCAATTCTGATCTTTTGCCACTAATTGGAGTTTTTACCAATAAGATCAGATATTTTGCTAATAATTTGGCACAAGATCAGAATTGAGCTGCTTGTGAAAACCATCATAATGCTGCGTTGATAACCAAGTGGGATGGTGGTAGTTGCCGGTTGTGAAATTGGATGCATACACATGCTTGGAATTCGTTGAGAAATGGTAAAAAAACAAAAACAAGCTGAGGCAACCATACACTAAAAGTACAGCTATTGTGCTCGCAAATAAATTATAGTTTTCAAAAAAACATGAATAGATTGCTTTTTATACATGTTTTATTACATTTAACTGCCGGAATTGCTGTTATGAGGTCTTTTCCTTAATATGTGACATCAGAGTTCAGCATGTCGGAGCGCAGAGATGATAGATGAGTTTCCCACATGTAATTACCAGTTGGAGGGCCGTCAACTCAATTTTTCCTATTTGTATGTGGTAAATACCACCTTCCCACTTGTAACTCCATTCTTGGTATACATACATAGGCCAACACTTTTGTAATTTCAGTGTATCTATTCGAGGGGGAAACCTAAATGTGTTCACTGGTGTTTGAGCAATTGACCTCATTCAATGTATATCATCATGGTACACAAATTACATGGAGAGAAACAGAGTAGAGGCTCTTATTTTCTTTTTCTTTATTTTGCTCAACTGGTGACTAACTTAATTTGTTGCATAATCCTTTGCATGTGATTTGACTATGCCAAATAAATTCTGTATATACACTGCTCAAAAAAATAAAGGGAACACTTAAACAACACAATGTAACTCCAAGTCAATCACACTTCTGTGAAATCAAACTGTCCACTTAGGAAGCAACACTGATTGACAATACATTTCACATGCTGTTGTGCAAATGGAATAGACAAAAGGTGGAAATTATAGGCAATTAGCAAGACACCCCCAATAAAGGAGTGGTTCTGCAGGTGGTGACCACAGACCACTTCTCAGTTCCTATGCTTCCTGGCTGATGTTTTGGTCACTTTTGAATGCTGGCGGTGCTTTCACTCTAGTGGTAGCATGAGACGGAGTCTACAACCCACACAAGTGTCTCAGGTAGTGCAGCTCATCCAGGATGGCACATCAATGCGAGCTGTGGCAAGAAGGTTTGCTGTGTCTGTCAGCGTAGTGTCCAGAGCATGGAGGCGCTACCAGGAGACAGGCCAGTACATCAGGAGACGTGGAGGAGGCCGTAGGAGGGCAACAACCCAGCAGCAGGACCGCTACCTCCGCCTTTGTGCAAGGAGGAGCACTGCCAGAGCCCTGCAAAATGACCTCCAGCAGGCCACAAATGTGCATGTGTCTGCTCAAACGGTCAGAAACAGACTCCATGAGGGTGGTATGAGGGCCCGACGTCCACAGGTGGGGGTTGTGCTTACAGCCCAACACCGTGCAGGACGTTTGGCATTTGCCAGAGAACACCAAGATTGGCAAATTCGCCACTGGCGCCCTGTGCTCTTCACAGATGAAAGCAGGTTCACACGCACACGTGACAGACGTGACAGAGTCTGGAGATGCCGTGGGGAACGTTCTGCTGCCTGCAACATCCTCCAGCATGACCGGTTTGGCGGTGGGTCAGTCATGGTGTGGGGTGGCATTTCTTTGGGGGGCCGCACAGCCCTCCATGTGCTCGCCAGAGGTAGCCTGACTGCCATTAGGTACCGAGATGAGATCCTCAGAGCCCTTGTGAGACCATATGCTGGTGCGGTTGGCCCTGGGTTCCTCCTAATGCAAGACAATGCTAGACCTCATGTGGCTGGAGTGTGTCAGCAGTTCCTGCAAGAGGAAGGCATTGATGCTATGGACTGGCCCGCCCGTTCCCCAGACCTGAATCCAATTGAGCACATCTGGGATATCATGTCTCGCTCCATCCACCAACGCCACGTTGCACCACAGACTGTCCAGGAGTTGGCGGATGCTTTAGTCCAGGTCTGGGAGGCGATCCCTCAGGAGACCATCCGCCACCTCATCAGGAGCATGCCCAGGCGTTGTAGGGAGGTCATACAGGCACGTGGAGGCCACACACACTACTGAGACTCATTTTGACTTGTTTTAAGGACATTACATCAAAGTTGGATCAGCCTGTAGTGTGGTTTTCCACTTTAATTTTGAGTGTGACTCCAAATCCAGACCTCCATGGGTTGATAAATTTGATTTCCATTGATAATTTTTGTGTGATTTTGTTGTCAGCACATTTAACTATGTAAAGAAAAAAGTATTTAATAGAATATTTAATTCATTCAGGATGTAGGATGTGTTATTTTAGTGTTCCCTTTATTTTTTTGAGCAGTGTATATATATATATAAACATATTTTATAAACATCCTTTGACATGGAAAAGAACATTGTGTGCTCTTCCTGCTCCCTCAGTAACGTTACCAGTAAATTGTGGGAGTGGAAATACCCTATTCCCGCCTCTCGTCTCTGCGATTGGTTAAACCAACACGTCTTCTGACTAACACTGTTGCAGACTGGTCAATCTCTTCATAAAAATACCATTCTGTACTCTTCATGAGGCTGTAAGCGTGTCTTTGTGCAAGGGTGACCTAATATAATGGCCTGTTGAGACAGTAAATATTTTAAACAATCTCAGAACAGGACTCTGTTCTTGTTAATTGATTTTCAAAATGCGTCGCAGAGTGACAGGTACTGCGTTTGAGATGCTGGGCTGTGGTGGTACTATCACGAGCCCGAGGGTGAGCAGGCTTTTGCTTGCCCCCATCACGAAAACAATCACCCCCACCTCGACAGACAGCGAAAGATTTCGTTCTACATCTTCAATACAGGGATATACAGAACTGGCACGAGAGAGGTCCAAAACCGTTACGTCGTTTTACAACCAGTCTGCAATCGATGTCTCTGCAGAAAAGGTAAGGAAATTCTGTAAACCAAACTTGCCCATGCAGTACTAAACCGCAGCACTGGCCTTAGGAGCTAGCTAGATTACGTTAGCTAGCTCAGCTAACCAGCGTAAATGGCACCGCTGTAACTAGCTAGCTACAGTAGCTGGTGAGAACACATATGGTTAGCTAGAATCGTTGGTAAGAACGTTTGTAACGTATGTATGTATACACTCGTGCATTGCCTTGGGGTTGATATTCTGCTAGCTAAAGTAGCAAGCAACTGTAACTACCACCATGTGAAATAACAGCAAAAGTGCCAGACTTGATTGCGTTATAGCCTAATTTAGGTATTATTAAAATATAGATTTGTTAATTTAACTACCTCGCTAGTATCGTTTGTGATTCGTGGGAGTGAACAACATGGGTATAGACACAAGGGTCAATCCAAGGTCAGTAAATGAACCTCGACAGAAATTAGTCAGGAATGCGGACAGTAAATTATATGATAGGACTAGTAAACGAGAGGGGAACTAGGCAGTACCCAAATTTTTTTTTTTCAAGAGCTTACCAGATAATTTTATATTTCAGTTTATCATTCACCAGATCATGAAACGACTGAGAAAATCAGTAACATGGTCATGTGGCTGCTGTATTTGTGTGTGACTACAGCTAGCAACCTGCATAGAGTTTGTATTCCTATTTGACTAGGTAGTGGGACATGTGCAGGGCCTTTATTAACTCAAATAGTGCTAACAATTACAAATTCTTATGTAATTCATGTCCCAGACATTATTTAGCACCAGCTGCCCAGGGCCCACATTTTTTAAATCATGTTTACAAACTATTTTGGTCATTAGTTGGAGCTCATTATTAAACCAGTGACACTGCCTCCTCACAAAGGATAGAAGTAGCATAAGCCAATGTCATGCTACAGATCAAAATAAAAACAAGCTATATATATATATATATATATGCAGCACATTTCAGACATGTAATTTATGTGCTTTACAGGGGGGGGGGGGGAATGAGAAGAGAACCTCATATTTACTACACAACAAACATATGATAAAAAAAAAACTAAAGAATGACACAAACTGAATTTGAGCAAAAATAAAAAATATTGCTTTTTAAGGTCTCTTTTTTATTATTTTTTAAATATATTTTTTATAAATATGTCCACAGTTTCTGCCCCCTTCAGGTTCTCTGGCAGGCTATTCCAGAGGCTGATAGTTAAAAGGACCTGAGTGACCTACTGGGTACATGTATTGCGGTGCACAATTGTGGATTGATTTAAAACCAATAGAAGAATATTACAATTAATTCTGAAACTCACAGGCAGCCAGTGCATAATGTGTGATCTCTGCCTTGTCTTGGTCAGTACCCGTGCTGCAGGATTCTGTATGTTTTGGAGTTGACCAGACAGGAGAGCATTACAGTAGTAATAAAGCATGGATGAGTCGCTCTGTATCAGCCTGAGAGAAACGGCTGCACCATGGCAATGTTTCTCAGGTGGTAAAAAGCTATTTTGGTCACATTCCTAATGTGTGATTAAAAATGTTGTTCAGAATTTTTTTAAATAACACCTAGATGTAATTAGTTGTGATTACCATCATACTGAAGGTGACTTGGTAAGGGTTTCTCTCTCTCTCAGTAACACACTGCAATCAGTTACAGTTGAAGCTCACATCCACTACAAGACCATAGTGCTTACCTATGGAACAGTAAGAGGAACTACCATCAGCCTATGCTCAAACCCTACACCCCAACCTGAGCACTCTGTTCTGCCATACGTCATGTCTCTTGGCCCTCCCACCCCTATGAGAGGGCATCTCCCGCTCAGCCCAGTCCAAGCTATTCTCTGTCCTGGCACCCCGACGGTGGAACCAACTTGCCCCTGAAGCTAGGACAGCAGAGTCCCTGCCCATCTTCCCAGAACATCTGAAACCCTGCCTCTTCAAACAGTATTTTAAACAATAGTCCATCTCACCTCGACCCTCCCCCCATACACTTAACCAGAACTTTCACTTGACCCCCCCCCCCATTCTAGCGCTGACTCTACTTACTGACAGCTACGTTATTGAGGGAAAAATTTACTTTCTATGCCTGTGATATGTGGTTGTTCCCTCATTGCTATCTTAAGATGAATGCACTAACTGTAAGTCCCTGTGGATAAGAGCGTCTGCTGAATGACTAAAATGTAAAAAAATTGATTGCTGACAGTCACATGCACTTCACATGCCAAAGGTAGAAAATATGTTGTTGGGTAAACTCATTGTTCTTGGGAGATTGGGTTATTGTGTCCGTTATCCGTATCTAATGAAATCGCAACAGAGTTGTCTGCTTGTGTCCACTAATATTGTAGGCCTGGTTAAGTGGATTTCTTAAACTGTTTTTCTCCTCTCTCCGCAGGCCTCAGTCCGACTGACACCAGCCACCTTGCTCTACGCTGGGAAGTCTCCAGATGGACACCACATCCTGGTAATTGACCACTCTGTCCAGTCATTGTAGCATATTTTATGGTTATATAGGCCTAATACATGCTTTGTCTTCGTGATTGATGACTGCCTTGAAGATTACTTGATAAGTGATATATCTTTATACACACTTTAAAGTGGTCTATAGAGTAAACAATTTGTCCGACATCTGTCTTTTTACCGTATGCTGCTTTACGAATGTCATCTTGCGAGAAGGTTTACATGTAGCACTCTATCACTGGAAATATCATTTGATAAGACTAGAGGTCGACCGATTTATGATTTTTCAACGCCGATAACAATTATCAGAGGACCAAAAAAGCCGATACCGATTAATCGGCCGTTTTTAATTTTTTAAAATAAATTTTATTTATATATATGTGTGTGTGTGTGTGTGTGTAATAATGACTATTACAATAATACTGAATGAACAATGAACACTTATTTTAAACTAATATAATACATAAATAAAATCAATTTAGTCTCAAATAAATAATGAAATGTTCAATTTAGTTTAAATAATGCAAAACAGTGTTGGAGAAGAAAGTAAAAGTGAAATATGTGCAATGTAAAAAAGCTAATTTTTAAGTTCCTTGCTCAGAACATGAGAACATATGAAAGCTGGTGGTTCCTTTTAACATGAGTCATCAATATTCCCAGTTAAGAAGTTTTAGGTTGTAGTTATTATAGGAATTATAAAACTATTTCTCTCTATACCATTTGTATTTCATAGACCTTTGACTATTGGATGTTCTTATAGGCACTTTAGTATTGCCAGACTAATCTCGGGAGTTGATAGGCTTGGAGTCATAAACAGCACTGTGCTTAAGCATTGCGAAAAGCTGCTGGCAAATGGAGGAAAGTGTTTCGAATGAATGCTTACGAGCCTGCTGCTGCCTACCACTGCTCAGACTGCTCTATCAAATATCAAATCATAGACCAAATTATAATAAACACAGAAATACCAGCCTCAGGTCATTAATATGATCAAATCCGGAAACTATAATTTCGAGAAAAAAAAAGTTTATTCTTTCTGTGAAATATGGAACCGTTCTGTATTTTATCTAACGGGTGGCATCCCTAAGTCTAAATATTGCTGTTACATTGCACAACATTCAATGTTATGTCATACTTATGTAAAATTCTGGCAAATTAATTACGGTCTTTGTTAGGAAGAAATGGACTTCACACAGTTCGCAATGAGCCAGGCGACCCAAACTGCTGCATATACCCTGACTCTGCTTGCACAGAACACAAGAGAAGTGACACAATTTCAGGCACCGCATTGATTATATGCAACGCAGGACAAGCTAGTTGAACTAGTAATATCATCAACCGTGTATAGTTAACTAGTGATTGTTAAGATTGATTGATTATTAAAAAAACAGTTTAGTGCTAGCTAGCAATTTACCGTGGCTTCTTGCAGCTTGCACTCGAGTAACAGATGGATTGCAATATAATTGGTCATAATCGGCATCCAAAAATGACGATTACCGATTGTTATGAAAACTTGAAATTGGCCCTAATTAAACAGCCATTCCGATTATTCAGTCGACCTCTAGATAAGACTATACTACTTTAAATAACCTGGGTCATATCTGAAGATGTCAGATTTTTCTCTGGTGTAAAACCGGTTTGACTGGTAGTGAAGTTCAAAATTCAAGGGGATTCCTTTATTAGCCTAGTCATTGAGATCACTTTGTCTTGCACTGTATTGTCCATGTTGTGTGCGTCTCACCCTTTCATCCTGTGTCTCTAGAGCAGTGCCAAGTACCTGCACAAGGAGTTGCCTGTACGGATCGCCCACCGTATCAAGGGCTTCCGCAGTCTGCCCTTCATCATTGGCTGCAACCCCACCATCCTGCAAGTTGTGAGTTCCTTCTGTTTTATTAATTTCTTCTCTCCCTTTCTCCCTCTTGGTGTTGAGGTCTCTCTCTGATGCTTCTCTCTTTGGCAACATGTCTGGTTTACCTTTCTGGTGTAGTAACGCTCCTTTGCGATTTGCCAGACTTTCGGGACGAGCCTTTCATTCCAATCATTGGACATGTATGGGACAGGAGGGCGCCAGAAACAGCATTGAGTCAGTGCCAATGTGCCGATCAAAATACACTGAGTATACCACACATTAAGAATAGAACTGCTCTTTCCATGAGACTGACCAGGTGATCCCTCATTGATGTCACTTGTTAAATCCAATTCAATCAGTGTAGATGAAGGGGAGGAAACGGGTTAAATAAGTATTTTTAAACCTTGAGCAAATTGAGACAGTTGAGACATGGATTGTGTGTGTGTGCCATTCAGTGTGAATGGGCAAGACAAAATATTTAAATGCCTTTGAACACACCGGTTTGAGTGTCAAGAACTGCAACACTGCTGTGTTTTTTCACGCTCAAGTTTACCATGTGTATCAAGAATGGTCCAACACCCAAAGGACATCCAGCCAACTTGACACAACTGTGGGAAGCATTGGCGTCAACATGGGCCACCACTCCTTTGGAATGCTTTCGACACCTTGTCGAGTCCATGCCTGACATATTGAGGCTGTTCTGAGGGCAAGGGGGGTGCAACTCAATATTAGGAAGGTGCACCTAATGTTTGATGTACTCGGTGTAGACTGACCTTTGACAGTCATTCATTGAGAATGCACTTGTTACAAAACACTAGAGCTGGGCGACGTGTACAAAAATCAAAATCTCAATAAATTGCTGGAATTGAAGCGATAAACTTAATGTTCTAACTCAGCAAAAAAAGAAACATCCTCTCACTGTCAACTGCGTTTATTTTCAGCAAACTTAACATGTGTAAAATATTTGTATGAACATACAAAGATTCAACAACTGAGACATAAACTGGACAAGATTCACAGACATGTGACTAACAGAAATTGAATAATGTGTCCCTGAACAAAGGGGTGGTGTCAAAATCAAAAGTAAGTCAGTGTCTGGTGTGGCCACCAGCTGCATTAAGTACTGCAGTGCATCTCCTCCTCATGGACTGCACCAGATTTGCCAGTTCTTGCTGTGGGATGTTACCCCACTCTTCCACCAAGGCACCTGCAAGTTCCCAGACATTTCTGGGGGGAATGGCCCTAGCCCTCACCCTACGATCCAACAGTTCCCAGACGTGCTCGATGGGATTGAGATCCGGGCTCTTCGCTGGCCATGGCAGAACACTGACAAGCAGTATGGCTGGTGGAATTGTCATGCTGGAGGGTCATGTCAGGATGAGCCGACAGGAAGGGTACCACACGAGGGAGGAGGATGTCTTCCCTGTAACGCACAGTGTTGAGATTGCCTGCAATGACAACAAGCTCAGTCCGATGATGCTGTGACACACCGCCCCAGACCATGACGGACCCTGCACCTCCAAATCAATCCCGCTCCAGAGTACAGGCCTCGGTGTAACGCTCATTCCTTCAACGATAAACGTGAATCCGACCATCACCCCTAGTGAGACAAAACCGCGACTCGTCAGTGAAGAACACTTTTTGCCACTACTGTCTGGTCCAGTGACGGTGGATTTGTGCCCACAGGTGACGTTGTTGCCGGTGATGTCTGGTGAGGACCTGCCTTACAACAGGCCTACTAGCCCTCAGTCCAGCCTCTCTCAGCCTATTGCGGACAGTCTGAGCACTGATGGAGGGATTGTGCGTTCCTGGTGTAACTCGTCCAGTTGTTGTTGCCATCCTGTACCTGTCCCACAGGTGTGATGTTCAGCTGTACCTATCCTGTGCAAGTGTTGTTATACGTGGTCTGCCACTGCGAGGACGATCAGATGTCTGTCCTGTCTCCCTGTAGCGCTGTTTTAGGCGTCTCACAGTACAGTAATTGCAATTTATTTCCCTGGCCACATCTGCAGTCCTCATGCCTCCTTGCAGCATGCCTAAGGCACGTTCACGCAGAAGAGCAGGGACCCTGGGCATCTTTCTTTTGGTGTTTTTCAAAGTCAGTAGAAAGGCCTCTTTAGTGTCCTAATTTTCATAACTGTGACCTTAATTGCCTACCGTCTGTAAACTTTTAGTGTCTTAACGACCGTTCCACAGGTGCATGTTCATTAATTGTTTATGGTTCATTGAACAAGCATGGGAAACAGTGTTTAAATCCTTTACAATGAAGATCTGTGAAGTTATTTGGATTTTTACGAATTATCTTTGGAAGACAGGGTCCTGAAAAAGGGACGTTTATTTACAGTTATAACATTAATGTGCACCACAGTTTTTGTTACTATCCGTTAAACTACTGCTACTTGTTTGATGGTTGTAGCCATCAATTGGTCCATTAACAAGCACCCCCACAACATGATGCTGCCACCCCCGTGCTTCACGGTTGGGATGGTGTTCTTCGGCTTGCAAGCCTCCCCCTTTTTCCTCCAAACATAACGATGGTCATTATGGCCAAACAGTTCTATTTTTGTTTCATCAGACCAGAGGACATTTCTCCAAAAAGTACAATCTTTGTCCGCATGTGCAGTTGCACACCGTAGTCTGGCTTTTTAATGGCGGTTTTGGAGCAGTGGCTTCTTCCTTGCTGAGCGGCCTTTCAGGTTATGTCGATATGACTCGTTTTACTGTGGATATAGATAATTTCGTACCTGTTTCCTTCAGCATTTTCACAAGGTCCTTTGCTGTTATTCAGGGATTGATTTGCACATTTAGCACCAAATTACGTCAATCTCTAGGAGACAGAACACGTCTCCTTCCTGAGCAGTGTGACGGCTTCATGGTCCCATGGTGTTTATACTTGCGTACTATTGTTTGTACAGATGAACGTGGTACCTTCAGGTATTTGGCATTTGCTCCCAAGGATGAACCAGACTTGTGGAAGTTTACGATTTTTTTTCTGAGGTCTTGGCTGATTTTCTTTTGATTTTCCCATGATGTCAAGCAAAGAGGCACTGAGTTTGAAGGTAAGCCTTGAAATACATCCACAGGTACACCTCCAATTGACTCAAATTATGTCAATTAGCCTATCAGAAGCTTCTAAAGCTTACTGATTACTTTTTCTGGAATTTTCCAAGCTGTGTAAAGGCACAGTCAACTTAGTACATGTAAACTTCTGACCCACTGGAATTGTGATACAGTAAAATAATCTGTCTCTAAACAATTGTTGTAAAAATGACTTGTGTCATGCACAATGTAGATATCCAAACCGACTTGCCAAAACTATAGTTTGTTAATAAGACTTTTGTGGAGTGGTAAAAAACGAGTATTAATGACTCCAACCTGAGTGTATGTAAACTGTGTGTGTATATATAACTCCCAGTAAATCACAAACTCTTTATTATGTAACAAACAATGGCCCCTCACTCTATGCCTGTGGAATTGTAATCAATTCAATTAAGTCATTAGTCTATCAGCATACAAAATTCTGGCTTGAGAACTAAAAGTTATTCTATAGAGCTAGAGTTGATGGGCCATCTGTGACATTGGAGGTTTTCCTTTGTTCTCTAGCTGCCATGTGCAGTGTTAAGCTTTTTCTACTCCTCCCACTGTCCTCTCCTCCCTTCCCATGGCCTATTTACCTCATCTAAGCGTATTTAAAATGGATGAACTTTTACCTAGATTTTTCTCCCACAGCACCGAGGTGCTTTTGTGTAATGAAATGGTGCCTGGAATGTGTCGTAAAGAAGCATGTATTGTCTCAGAATATTCTCCTTCCAACTAATAAATAAGAATAGCAAACATTTGTGTGGGGAATTTCATATTAGTAGTTTCGACACCCTTACCAACAACTCATAACCAGTGATTCACAAATGACTGTACATAATTATTTTTAATACATATTTTTTTTAAAAGATGTGGTAATATTATCCATTCACTCAAACAACTTGTCAGACTCCAGCCACCCTAGTCATAGACTGTTCTCTCTTACTGCACGGCAAGTGGTACCGAGGCTTCTAAATAGCTTCTACCCCCAAGCCATAACTACTGAACATCTAGTCAAATGGCTACCCAGACTATTTGCAGTGCCCCCCTTCACCCACTCTTTTCACTACTGCTACTTTCTGTTGTCATCTATGCATAGTCACTTTAATAACTCTATCTACATGTACATACTACCTCAAATAACCGATGCCCCCGCACATTGACTCTGTATCGGTACCTCCCTGTATATAGTCTCACTATTGTTATTTCACTGCTGCTCTTTAATTACTTGTTACTTTTTTATCCCTTATTCTTATCTGTATTGTTTTGAAACTGTATTGTTGTTTAGGGGCTCGTAAGTAAGCATTTTATTGTAAGGTCTACACCTGTTGTATTTGGCGCATGTGACTAATACAATTTGATTGGAACTAGTCAGGATTTAAGCAGTTGTGCATTTGAGACATATTGGAAGACTAGGCTATATCCTCTTAAACATCCTCTCTGTTCTTGGACTGTAGGCCAGGACACCATGGGATGTGTTGAGGCCCACTTATGGGGGCATGGGAGGGGAAATTCTAATCAACACCCCTTGTCTATTTCCCTCTCCTGCAGCATGAGCTCTACATTCGAGCCTACCACGTGTTGAGTGACTTCCCAGCAGTGAGTATTCACGAACAGCCACACAGAGAGGGGTTGGGTTGGCCAAGTTCAAGTGCTTGACCACCAGGGCTTCCATATTTCTCTGTCGCAGTTTCTGTGGAGCTGGAGAGGCTGTCAGACTGGCATGCATGCAACTCCTACCGGCTGACTAATGTATTTGTTTGTCTGAAAGTGTCATTGCTTGGCTGAAAAGTATAGTATTTTGAATGGATATTTTGATTCTATAACGGCAAGAATAGCAACAAATACAGCTGAGATAACAATGACCACTTAAGTTGAAGAAAACATGAGTCACTGTCATTTCCAAATTTGTTTCCCCTTTCCAAGAAAAGTAGTACATACAGAGGATATATATACAGAGGACGGCAACTTCTTGACTACAGTGTCTTCGGAAAGTGTACAGACCCCTAGACCTTCTCTCAATTTTGTTATGTTACAGCCTTTATTCTAAAAATTCCTCAGCAATCTACACACACTGCCCCATAATGAGAAAGCCAAAACAGGTGTACAATTTTCTTTTTTAGCAGATGTATAAAAAAAATAAAAAAATAAGCCGTTTTAATTTACGTAAGTATACAGACCCTTTCCTATGGGACTCAAAATTGAACACAGGTGCATCCTGTTTCCATTAATCATCCTTGATGTTTCTACAAATTCAATTGAATTTGTAAATTCAATTGATTGGACATGATTTGGAAAGGCACACACCTGTCTATATAAGGTCCCACGGTTGACAGTGCATGTCAGAGCAAAAACAAAGCCATGAGGTCGAAGGATTTGTCCGTAGAGCTCCGAGACAGGATTGTGTCTAGGCAAAGATTGGGGGAAGGGTAGCAAAAAATGTCTGCAGGATTGAAGGTCCCCAAGAACACAGTGGCATCCATCATTCTTAAATGGAAGAAGTTTGGAACCACCAAGACTCTTCCAAGAGCTGGCCACCCGGCCAAACTGAGCAATCGGGGGTGAAGGGCCTTGGTCAGGGAGGTGACCAAGAACCCGATGGTCACTCTGACAGAGCTCCAGAGTTCCTCTGTGGAGATGGGAGAACCTTCCAGAAGGACAACCATCTCTGCAGCACTCCAATCAGGCCCTTATGGTAGAGTGGCCAGATAGAAGCCACTCCTCAGTAAAAGTTTGCATAAAGGCACCTAAAGACTCTCAGACCTTGAGAAACAAGATTCTCTCGTCCGATGAAACCAAAATTGAACTCTTTGGCCTGAATGCCAAGGATCATGTGTGGAGGAAACCTGGCACCATCCTTACAGTGAATCATGGTGGTGGCAGCATCATGCTCTGTGGATGTTTTTCAGACTAGTCAGGATCGAGGCAAAGATGAACAGAGCCTGCTCCAGAGTGCTCAGGTTCGCTTTCAAACAGGACAACGACCCTAAGCACACAGACAAGACAACGCAGGAGTTACTTTGGGACAAGTCTCTGAATGTCCTTGAGTGGCCCAGCCAGAGCCCAGACTTAAACCCAATTGAACATCTTTCGAGAGACCTGAAAATAGCTGTGCAGCAATGCTCCCCATCCAACCTGACAGAGCTTGAGAGGATCTGCAGAGAAGAATGGGAGACACTCCCTAAATACAGATGTACCAAGCTTGTAGCCTCATACTCAAGAAAACTTGAGTCTGTAATCATTGCCAAAGGTGCTTCAACAAAGTACTGAGTAAAGGGTCTGAATATTTATGTAACTGTGATATTTCAGTTTTATTTTTCATACATCTGCAAAAAAAAATTGACCTATTTTTGCTTTGTCATTATTGGGTATTGTGTGTGTTTATTTTTTTTCCCTCAAACAATTTTAGAATAAGGCTGTAACGTAACAAAGTGAAGGTGTCTGAATACTTTCCGAATGCACTGTATATTCAGTTATTTTTAATGGTTGTATGGGTGTGTATGTATATTAACAGTTGAATCCAGCCCGTTCTGTAAGTGAATTTTACTCTAGTGGAGAAATTGTCCAATTTATCTGATAGGAATGGAATTCATCTCAACTCTGATTTTGATAATGGTCAGATTTGATCTGATTTCACTCTGCATCGTCTGTCAGATCAAGGACCAGGAGATGGAGGCTCGCTACAGTAAGCTGGTGCAGCAGCTCCTGGACGACCACAAGGACGTAGTAACTCTGCTGGCCGAAGGCTTCAGGGAGTGTCGGAGGCACATTCAGGTAATGGCCATATGTAGATATTCTAAGTTGGTTATTGGAACTGTGTGTTTTGTAATGTGACTGTAGGTTTTAAAGAATGGTGTATTCCTGGCCTTAAGAGTGTGTGTATTTATGTTCCAGGATGAGACCCTGGTCCGTAACTTCCTGGACACCACCCTCACCTCCCGCCTGGGGATCCGGATGTTGGCCACACACCACCTTGCCCTGCATGAAGAAAACGTATGTCTCGCATCCACTTTCTAGTCGTTAATTGCTAACAGATGAAAAACGGTTATTATTGAGGAAAGGAACATGTATGGTATTATTACAGCGGGGAGAACAAGTATTTGATACACTGCCGATTTTGCAGGTTTTCCTACTTACAAAGCATGTAGAGGTCTGTAATTTTTATCATAGGTACACTTCAACTGTGAGACGGAATCTAAAACAAAAATCCAGAAAATCACATTGTATGATTTTTAAGTAATTCATTTGCATTTTATTGCATGACATAAGTATTTGATACATCAGAAAAGCAGAACTTAATATTTGGTACAGAAACCTTTGTTTGCAATTACAGAGATCATACGTTTCCTGTAGTTCTTGACCAGGTTTGCACACACTGCAGCAGGGATATTGGCCCACTCCTCCATACAGACCTTCTCCAGATCCTTCAGGTTTCGGGGCTGTCGCTGGGCAATACGGACTTTCAGCTCCCTCCAAAGATTTTCTATTGGGTTCAGGTCTGGAGACTGGCTAGGCCACTCCAGGACCTTGAGATGCTTCTTACGGAGCCACTCCTTAGTTGCCCTGGCTGTGTGTTTCGGGTCGTTGTCATGCTGGAAGACCCAGCCACGACCCATCTTCAATGCTCTTACTGAGGGAAGGAGGTTGTTGGCCAAGATCTCGCGATACATGGCCCCATCCATGCTCCCCTCAATACGGTGCAGTCGTCCTGTCCCCTTTGCAGAAAAGCATCCCCAAAGAATGATGTTTCCACCTCCATGCTTCACGGTTGGGATGGTGTTCTTGGGGTTGTACTCATCCTTCTTCTTCCCCCAAACACGGCGAGTGGAGTTTAGACCAAAAAGCTCTATTTTTGTCTCATCAGACCACATGACCTTCTCCCATTCCTCCTCTGGATCATCCAGATGGTCATTGGCAAACTTCAGACGGGCCTGGACATGCGCTGGCTTGAGCAGAGGGACCTTGCGTGCGCTGCAGGATTTTAATCCATGACGGTGTAGTGTGTTACTAATGGTTTTCTTTGAGACTGTGGTCCCAGCTCTCTTCAGGTCATTGACCAGGTCCTGCCGTGTAGTTCTGGGCTGATCCCTCACCTTCCTCATGATCATTGATGCCCCACGAGGTGAGATCTTGCATGGCGCCCCAGACCGAGGGTGATTGACCGTCATTTTGAACTTCTTCCATTTTCTAATAATTGCGCCAACAGTTTGTAAGTCGCTCTGGATAAGAGCGTCTGCTAAATGACTTAAATGTAAATGTAAATGTTGTTGCCTTCTCACCAAGCTGCTTGCCTATTGTCCTGTAGCCCATCCCAGCCTTGTGCAGGTCTACAATTTTTATCCCTGATGTCCTTACACAGCTCTCTGGTCTTGGCCATTGTGGAGAGGTTGGAGTCTGTTTGATTGAGTGTGTGGACAGGTGTCTTTTATATAGGTAACGAGTTCAAACAGGTGCAGTTAATACAGGTAATGAGTGGAGAACAGGAGGGCTTCTTAAAGAAAAACTAACAGGTCTGTGAGAGCCGAAATTCTTACTGGTTGGTAGGTGATCAAATACTTATGTCATGCAATAAAATGCAAATGAATTACTTAAAAAGCATACAATGTGATTTTCTGGATTTTTGTTTTAGATTCCGTCTCTCACAGTTGAAGTGTACCTATGATAAAAATTACAGACCTCTACATGCTTTGTAAGTAGGAAAACCTGCAAAATCGGCAGTGCATCAAATACTTGTTCTCCCCACTGTATATGTACTTTTTAACCCTTTTTGGGGGGTAGGCACAACAGGCGGTGGTCAGGATGATGAAGCATATTTGCCAGGTCTGGAGACTCCCTGACTCAGGGTAGCAGTGTGTTAGTTAGCTGCCTAGTACCAGATACTCCTGCCAAGATTTATGCTTTTGTTACCCAACAACACTTAGGCCTAAATCTCTCACGCTATTTGTTGTAATCCACTCCTTTCACAGCTCAGACCTGGTTTCTTTCTGGAACATTGGTCAAATGACTGTTTACTGTTTTGTGAGATTACTTGTCCTATTATGCTAATACATTCTGGCTATTGAACAACATTGCGCATTGACCTGAAATTTGGCAAACCATCCTCTGTTTAGCATGTCAGTAATAAAGCTTGTGCATCTCCTCTTGTATACCTTTCATCTTTCTTTGCAGCCTGATTTTGTGGGCATCATCTGCAGGCGACTTTCCCCCAAAAAGATAATTGAGAAATGGGTTGATTTTGCAAGGTGAGTGGTGTGTTTCGTTACCTTATTAAATTGTTGGTTTAGAATAATCTCACTACTTCTGGATTAGAACATGCAGTTGACATACACTTAGGTTGGAGTCATTAACTCGTTTTTCAACCACTCTACAAATGTCTTGTTAACAAACTATAGTTTTGGCAAGTCGGTTAGGACATCGACTTTGTGCATGGCACAAGTAATTTTTCCAACAATTGTTTACAGACAGATTATTTCACTGTATCACAATTCCAGTGGGTCAGAAGTTTACATGCACTAAGTTGACTATGCCTTTAAACAGCTTGGAAAATTCCAGGAAATTGTCGTGGCTTTAGAAGCTTCTGATAGGCTAATTGACATCATTTGAGTCAATTGGAGGTGCACCTGTGGATGTATTTCAAGGCCTACCTTAAAACTCAGTGCCTCTTTGCTTGACATCATGGGAAATTCAAAAGAAATCAGCCAAGACCTCAGAAAGAAAAATTGTAGACCTCCACAAGTCTGGTTCGTCCTGGGGAGCAACTTCCAAATGCCTGAAGGTACCATGTTCATCTGTACAAACAATAGTACGCAAGTATAAACACCATGGTACCATGCAGCCGTCATACCGCTTAGGAAGGAGACGCGTTCTGTCTCCTAGAGATGAACGTACTTTGGTGTGAAAAGCGAAAATCAATCCCAGAACAGCAGCAAAGGACCTTGTGAAGACACTGGAGGAAACAGGTACAAAAGTATCTATATCCACAGTAAACGAGTCCTATATCGACATAACCTGAAAGGCCGCTCAGCAAGGAGGAAGCCACTGTTCCAAAACCACCATAAAAAATCCAGACTACAGTTTGCAACTGCACATGGGGACAAAGATCGTACTTTGGTCTGATGAAACAAAAATTAGAACTGTTTGGCCATAATGACCATCGTTATGTTTGGAGGAAAAAGGGGGAGGCTTGCCAGCCGAAGAACACCATTCCAATCGTGAAGCACGGGGGTGGCAGCATCATGTTGTGGGGGTGCTTTGCTGCAGGAGGGACTGGTGCACTTCACAAAATAGATGGCATCATGAGGCAGGAAAATTATCTGAATATATTGAAGCAACATATCAAGACATCAGTCAGGAAGCTAAAGCTTGGTGGCAATGGGTCTTCCAAATGGACAATGACCCCAAGCATACTTCCAAAGTTGTGGTTAAATGGCTTAAGGACAACACAGTCAAGATATTGGAGTGGCCATCACAAAGCCCTGACCTCAATCCTATAGACAATTTGTGGGCAGAACTGAAAAAGTGTGTGCGAGCAAGGAGGCCTACAAACCTGACTCAGTTACACCAGCTCTGTCAGTAGGAATGGGCCAAAATTCACCCAACTTATTGTGGGAAGCTTGTGGAAGGCTTCCCAAAACGTTGGACCCAAGTTAAACAATTTAAAGGCAATGCTACCAAATACTAATTGAGTGTATGTAAACTTCTGACCCACTGGGAATGTGACGAAGAAATAAAAGCTGAAATAAATCATTCTCTACTATTATTCTGACATTTCACATTCTTCAAATAAAGTGGTGATCCTAAGTAACGTAAGACAGGTCATTTTTTTTCTGATTACATGTCAGGAGTTGTGAAACTGAGTTTAAATGTATTTGGTTAAGGTGTATGTGAACTTCCGACTTCAACTGTATATGGGCCTTTTGTTCCACCTTGTCTGTTAACAACTGCATTAAAGCAGGTTTTGATTACATTTGACTAGGAGACTATATAGGTTAAGTTGCTAAAATACATCGACTTCTAACAAACATCCCATTGCCTACAATTTATTTAGCATGTCAGTTCCACTTGAGAGGAGTTTATGCTAAAATAAACAACTGGAGAAGGGGCAAGGACAAAAGCAAAATGAGATGGGCAGCCCGGAAGACAATCCTGTCTAGCGATCCCTCAAGACAATTTGATTTGCATTGCAATTGTTTTGAAATAAAAAAAACACCCCATTTACAGTACCCATAGATATCAATACTAGCATCATAAAAAATGTTTATTTTGCCTTATGAAAGACATGGTAGCAGTTCATTTGAAAAGATAAAAGGTTGTCATCAAATGTCATAGTAAGGTGCAGAGCGTTCGATTTGCTTGCTGGGGGGCAGGGAGACCCCAGCTCTACTAAATGTAAAAACATTTTGGTTGTAATATGAGCACCTCTTGAAGAGCAAATCAGAACTTCTGATGTGTTATTACCTACCCTTACCACTTGGGGGCGGCCTGTCAGGAAGTCCATGATCCAGTTGCAGAGGGAGGCGTTTAGTACCAGGGTCCTTAGCTTCGTGATGAGCTTTGAGGGCACTATGGTGTTGAACGCTCAATGAATAGCATTCTCACATAGGTGTTCCTTTTGTCCAGGCGGGAAAGGGCAGTGTGGAGTGGAATTGAGATTGTATCATCTGTTGGGGGGGTATGCAAATTGAAGTGGGTCTAGGGTTTCTGGGATGATGTTGTTGATGTGAGCCATGACCAGCCTTTCAAAGCGCTTTATGGCTACAGATGTGAGTGCTACGGGTCGGTAGTCATTTAGGCAGGTTACCTTAGTCCCTGTGCCCAAGAATACTATGGCGGTCTGCTTGAAACATGTTGGTATTACAGACTCAGACAGGGAGAGGTTGAAAAATATCAGTGAAGATGTGCTCGGAGTACACGTCCTGGTAATCCGTCTGGCCCTGCGGCTTTGTGAATGTTGACCTCAACGTGATCAAGACAAAGGAGATGATTGTGAACTACAGGAAAATGAGGACCGAGCACGCCCCCACTCTCATCGATGGGGCTGTAGTGGAGCAGGTTGAGAGCTTCAAGTTCCTTGGCGGTCACATCACTAACATGGTCCAAGCAACCAGGACCGTCATGAGGGCTCGAAAACCTTTTCCCCCTCAGGAGACTGAAAAGATTTGGCATGGGTCCTCAGATCCTCAAAAGGTTTTACAGCTGCACCATCGAGAGCATCCTGACTGGTTGCATCACTGTCTGGTATGGCAACTGCTCGGCCTCTGACCGCAAGGCACACCAGCCACCCAAGTCATAGATTGTTCTTTCTGCTACCACACGGCACGCGGTACCGGAGCGCCATGTCTAGGTCCAAGAGGCTCCTAAATAGCTTCTACCCCCAAGCCATAAGACTTCTGAACAGTTAATAAAATGGCTACCCAGACTATTTGCACTGCCTCCCCCCTCTTTACGCTACTGCTATTCTCTGTTATTATCTATGCATAGTCACTTTAATAACTCTACCTACAGTCGTGGCCAAAAGTTGAGTGACACAAATATTCATTTTCACAAAGTCTGCTGCCTCAGTTTGTATGATGGCAATTTGCATATACTTTAGAATGTTTTGAAGAGTGATCAGATGAATTGCAAAGTCCCTCTTTGCCATCAAATTAACTGAATCCCCAAAAAACATTTCCACTGCATTTCATCCCTGCCAGAAAAGCTGACATGTCAGTGATTCTCTCGTTAACACAGGTGTGAGTGTTGATGAGCACAAGGCTGGAGATCACTCTGTCATGCTGATTTGAGTTTGAATAACAGACTGGAAGCTTCAAAAGGAGGGTGGTGCTTGGAATCATTGTTCTTCCTCTGTCAACCTTGGTTACCTGCACGGAAACACATGCCGTCATCATAGCTTTGCACAAAAAGGGCTTCACAGGCAAGGATATTGCTGCCAGTAAGATTGCACCTAAATCAACCATTTATCGGATCATCAAGAACTTCAAGGAGACCGGTTCAATTGTTGTGAAGAAGGCTTCAGTGTGCCCAAGAAAGTCCAGCAAGCGCCAGGACCGTCCCCTAAAGTTGATTCAGCTGCGGGATCGAGGCACCACCAGTGCAGAGCTTGCTCAGGAATGGCAGCAGGCAGGTGTGAGAGCATCTGCACGCACAGTGAGGCGAAGACTTTTGGAGGATGGCCTGGTGTCAAGAAGGGCAGCAAAGAAGCCACTTCTCTCCAGGAAAAACATCAGGGACAGACTGATATTCTGCAAAAGGTACAGGGATTGGACTGCTGAGGACTGGGGTAAAGTCATTTTCTCTGATGAATCCCCTTTCTGATTGTTTGGGGCATCCGGAAAAAAGCTTGTCCGGAGAAGACAAGGTGAGCACTACCATCAGTCCTGTGTCATGCCAACAGTAACGCATCCTGAGACCATCATGTGTGGGGTTGCTTCTCAGCCAAGGGAGTGGGCTCACTCACAATTTTGCCTAAGAACACAGCCATGAATAAAAAATGGTACCAACACATCCCCCGAGCAACTTCTCTCAACCATCCAGGAACAGTTTGGTGACGAACACTGCCTTTTCCAGCATGATGGAGCACCTTGCCATAAGGCAAAAGTGATAACTAAGTGTCTCCGGGAACAAAACATTGATATTTTGGGGCCATGGCCAGGAAACTCCCCAGACCTTAATCCCATTGAGAATTTGTGGTCAATACTGAAGAGGCTGGTGGACAAACAAAAACCCACAAATTCTAAGCTTTGATTATGCAAGAATGGGCTGCCATCAGTCAGGATGTGGCCCAGAAGTTAATTGACAGCATGCCAGGGCAGATTGCAGAGGTCTTGAAAAAGAAGGGTCAACACTGGAAATATTGACTCTTTGCATCAACTTCATGTAATTGTCAATAAAAGCCTTTGACACTTGTGAAATGCTTGTAATTATACTTCAGTATTCCATAGTAACATCTGACAAAAATATCTAAAGACACTGAAGCAGCAAATATTTGTGTCATTCTCAAAACTTTTAGCCACGACTGTACATATTACCTTGACACCGGTGCCCCCGCACATTGACTCTGTACCGGTACACCCTGTATATAGCCCCGCTGTTATTTACTGCTGCTTTTTAATAGTGTAATTTTCGTATCTTTTTTTTTTTATAGGTATTTTCTTAACTGCATTGTTGTTTTAAGGGCTTATAAGTAAGCATTTTACTGTAAGGTCTGTTGTATTCGGTGCATGTGACAAATAAAATGTGATTCCTTGCAAAACAATTGTGCAAGTTTAGCTCTATCATAGTTATTTTTCTAAGATGTTGGGGTTATAAGCTGATGTATAGAATGGTTTTAAGATGGTCATACCGGATCATTTAGCTATTTGATATAGAATTTTAGGACCCCTTAGGTGTTTTTTGTCCATTTTAAAATGTTGTCAAATTGATCAGAAATACAGTGTAGACATTGTTAATGTTGTAAATGACTATTGTAGCTGGAAACAGCTTTTTTTTTTTTAAACAGTATTTTTATTGGAATTTCACAATTTTCACCCATATTAAGAGATACAACAACAGAGACAAAGCAAAAAAACACAACAAAAAAAACAGCACTCGCCTACGCATACCTGCGCATATACATACACATATACGCACACCATTTTCCTCTCCCCGCTTCTCTCACCCTATCCCCATCATTGCGTCTCTCAATACATACATTTTAAACAAACTTACAAACAGAAATTAAACAAAAAAGCTCAGTTTAAACTAAGAAGTTAGGTTCCTCACATGGAACATACAGTGTAATTCTGAATACATAGATCACCACCATTCTAAGAGAATCCTTGCAGCATAATAGCTGATACCTCAGGTTCTAGGTAATTTAGATAGGGTTCCCATACTTTGTAGAACTGATCTGTTTTAGAATGCAATGTACATGTCAGATATTCCAGAGGCACCCATTCAAAAAGTATCTTATGCCAATCTTTAATAGAAGGAACCTTATCACTAATCCACCGTAAAAGGATGTTTTTCCTTGCTGCAAAGGTAAGGATGTTGTAAAACCTCCTCTTACTCACAGAAGTAACATGCCTACTAGGGAGACCCAACAGTAAAGAAACTGGGTCCAATTCTAGATCAACCCCTAGGATCTTTTCAATTTCTTGCAGAACACCAGACCAGTATCTTTGTATTTTGGTACATGACCATAAACAATGTGTTAGGGTGCCTGTATCAGTTTTGCATTTAAGACACCGAGGAGAAGAGGAAGATGGGCTAAAGGCATGTCTGCGATTTGGGGATATATGCAATCTGTGTATTATTCTTAATTGGATTGCTCTAGTACGATTACATATAGATATTGTTTTTGCATATATAGATATTGTTTTTGCATATCTCCAAATGTCCTCCCACATCTCTTCGTCAATAGTAACAGACAATTCTTTCTTCCACACTTGTTTCACCCTCTGTGTGTCGACAGCAGGAAAGGACCTTAAAGCATCAAAACAGACTTACAGACATTTTCCTTTGTGGGGAAAAAAAAAGCATTCTCTCAATGACAGACATATCAGGGTTACCAATTAAGGTGGTGCTCTTCACAATATAATGTCTTACTTGTAGGAAGCGGAAAAAGTCCTGCTTTGGGAGTCGATATTTCTCCACCATCTGCTCAAATGACAATAGAATCTTATCAGCAAATAAGTCATTTAGTCTGCGTATGCCCTTATTAAGCCAAATTTAAAGCCAGCATCCAGCAATCCTGGACCAAAATCTGGGTTGTTAAGAATTGGGCTAAGAGCAGAGGTTAGTTTGGACCTTCCCAGGAAGCGCTGAACTGACCTCCAAACTTTGAGTGTGTTAAGTGTAATAGGATTATTGCAGTGATCTTCTACAGACTTGAAACTTCTGAAAAATAAAAGATCCTGTAAGGGGTATTTTGAAAGAGAAGTCTCAATGTCTAGCCAAATAGAGGAGTCATCGTTTGTGATCCAATCAGAAATATAACATAGGTGGGCACACCACTGATAGAACCTGATATTGGGCAGATCCAAGCCCCCCATAGAACTTGGCAGCTGCAATATTGCCATCTTAAGCCTTGGCTTGCGTTTACTCCATATAAAGGAACTTAGCCATCCATTTACATCCTTTATTACCTTATTGGAGAGTAATACTGGGATCATTTGGATTGGGTAAAGTAGTCTAGGTAAAATGTTCATTTTCAAGAGGGATATTCTACCCAACCAAGAAATCGGGAGAGAGTTCCAGCGCTCCAGATCCTGTCTTATTGTATCAAACAAGGGAACAAAATTGGCTTTGTACATTTGCTGGAATTTAGGAGTTACAAATATACCCAGATACGTAAAGCCTGAGGGAGACCATTTAAAAGGGAAGGGGGGAGAAGTATTAGGTACAGAGTGAAGGTTACCAAGTGGCATAGCCTCTGATTTAGTTAAGTTAATCTTGTAGCCTGAGAATTCGCTGAATAATTCAATAATATTAATAAGAGATGTAGTTGAGGTCTCGGGATTAGAGATGAATATCAGGACATCATCAGCATACAAGCTTATTTTATGGTGAACATCACCAATGAGCAGCCCCTGTATAGCAGGCGTTACCCTGATGGCCTCGGCCAGTGGTTCCATAACGAGTGCAAATAGGAGGGGGGACAAAGGACAGCCCTGTCTGGTACCTCTGTATATAGAGAAGCTATTTGACCTTAGCCCATTAGTAAGGACAGCAGCCTGAGGATCATCATATAAAACTTTCACCCATTTTATAAAGTTGTCCCCTAGACCAAATTTATTTAGAGCAAAGAATAGGTAAGACCACTCCACACGATCAAATGCTTTCTCAGCATCTAGGGAGAGCACAAGACCATCCCTAGCACTTTGTTGGTAGGCTTGAATTACATTAAGAAGCCGCCTGACATTGTTGCACGACTTACGGCCCTTAATGAAGCCAGTTTGGTCTCCTTTCACAATTAGTGGCAGTGAGTCCTCTAATCTTGTGGCTAGAATTTTAGAAAGTAATTTTCTATCCACATTCAGAAGGGAAATTGGTCTGTACGAGGAACAAGACTCTGGACATTTTCCATTTTTGAGAGTAAGTGATATGTTGGCTTCCCTCAGCATTTGAGGGAGCTGGTCATTTAAAAAGGAGTGGTTAAACATATCACGCAATGGATCAAGGATCAGGCCATGGAACTCTTTATAGAACTCACTACAAAACCCGTCTGGTCCTGGGGCCTTACCGTTTTGCAGATTCTTAATTGCGAACATTATCTCTTCCTCGGTAATAGGGGCATTAAGGAGAGACCTCTGTTCTTCGGAGATAGTAGGGAGCTCAATCTTAGAAAATAAATTCTCCATTAATTTGGGTGCGTCATTTGGCAGTTCTGAGGCATAAAGATTTGCATAAAATTTCTTAAATTAGTCATTTATCAATTTATTTTCATATAAATGATTGCCATCAGAATCAGTAATAGTAGCAATTGGGCCTCCCGGATGGCGATGTGGTCTAGGGCACTGCATCGCAGTGCTAGCTGCGCCACCAGAGTCTCTGGGTTCGCGCCCAGGCTCTGTCGCAGCCGGCCGCGACCGGGAGGTCCGTGGGGCGACGCACAATTGGCCTAGCGTCGTCCGGGTTAGGGAGGGTTTGGCCGGTAGGGATATCCTTGTCTCATCGCGCTCCAGCGACTCCTGTGGCGGGCCGGGCGCAGTGCGCGCTAACCAAGGGGGCCAGGTGCACAGTGTTTCCTCCGACACATTGGTGCGGCTGGCTTCCGGGTTGGAGGCGCGCTGTGTTAAGAAGCAGTGCGGCTTGGTTGGGTTGTGCTTCGGAGGACGCGTGGCTTTCGACCTTCGTCTCTCCCGAGCCCGTACGGGAGTTGTAGCGATGAGACAAGATAGTAATTACTAGCGATTGGATACCACGAAAATTGGGGAGAAAAGGGGATAAAATGTATTTTAAAAAAAAAAGATAAAAAAAAAAAAAAAAAGTAATAGTAGCAATTGACTGTGAGTCAGCTCTCTTTTTAGCTAGGTACGCCAAGTACTTTCCTGGCTTATCGCAATGTTCATATAGCTTTTGCCTGACAAATCCCATTTTCTTTTCAGCGTCTTGTGTTAGAAGAGAGTCCAACGTTAATCTAAGAACTGATATTTCCTTTAGTAGGGCAGGAGTGGGAGTTTTAATATAGTCCTTCTCTTTAGTTCCTAATTCACCCTCTAACCTTTTTTGCTTTTCACGCTTTTTCCGCCTCTTAGTGGCTGTGTATGACATAATCAGACCCCTGGCGTACGCTTTACAGGTTTCCCAAAGGAGCGAGGGATTATCTGTTGATTGAGAGTTAATAGAGAAAAATGCTTTAAACTCTGTAATAAAATATGATGTGAATGTATGGTCTTTAAGGATGGTTGTATTCAACCTCCAATGTCTTGACAGATTGAATGCCCCGTTGAGTTTTATGTCCAGGATCACCTCCGCATGATCAGATATGACTATGCTTCCTATCCTAGCGGATAAAACGGACTGCAAAGACGTCCTGGGCACAAAAAAATTTGAAATTATGCTTTACAGCGAAAGCAATCCAAGCGTTTGTGTAAGTTTATCGATCGCTCGACAAAACATTAAGTACACTTAGCATCAAGTAGCTCAGTCACGAAAATCAGAAAAGCAATCAAATTAAAAGTTTACCTTTTGATGATCTTTGGATGTTTTCACTCACGAGACTCCCAGTTAGACAACAAATGTTCCTTTTGTTCCATAAAGATTATTTTTTATATCCAAATACCTCCGTTTGTTTGGTGCGTTATGTTCAGTAATCCACAGGAAAGAGCGGTTACGACAACGCAGACGAAAATTCCAAATAGTTTCCATAATGTCCACAGAAACATGTCAAAAGTTTTTTATAATCAATCCTCAGGTTGTTTTAAAAATATATAATCGATAATATATCAATCGCAAATGTCTTTCACAGTAGGAGAGGGAAAAACAATGGTTGTCCAAACTCTGTTGCGCGAGCAAAACTCATGTGACCACTTGACGAGATGTTATCGTTCTGGCTCATTTTTCAAAATAAAAGCCTGAAACTGTCTGAAGACTGACACCTTGAGGAAGTGATAGGAAAAGGAATCGATAGGAAAAGGAATCTGGTTCATATCCCTTTAAATCCAGCGAAGGGAGGCTATGGAACATGGAGTTTTCAAAATAGAAGCCACTTCCTGTTTGGATTTTCCTCAGGGTTTCGCCTGCAATATCAGTTCTGTTATACTCACATACAATATTTTGACAGTTTTGGAAACTTTAGAGTGTTTTCTGTCCAATACTAATAATAATATGCATATATTAGCAACTGAGACTGAGGAGCTGGCCGTTTACAATGGGCACCTTTTCATCCAAGCTACTCAATACTGCCCCTGCAGCCATAAAAAGTTAAACAGTCTTAAAAATCATTGTTGAAAAGGGTATAATATTAGCTAGCTTAGGTATGTTGGTTGGGGAGAAAAAAAAGTACATAACTTAACATAATATTTAGGCAACTTTATAAGGTTTCAAGCTTGCCAACATTATTTCTAGCTGCGATACATGGGCAAATGTGCCCTTCTGCTGCTTGACAGGCAAAGCCCACAATGGGTGGAAAATGAACTTAAACCACAGATGCCTGTCAGGTATAGTGCACTTTTGTATTCATTTTTTATAACTCAAATATCCAATTAAATGGTGGTCAATATTGAGAGCTGGAGGAGTTGTGTTTTGTGCTGTAATGCATTGGAGCAGGCTTTCCCCCCTAGCTGGGAATGGAATGTTTGAAATTGAACTAAATATGATATTGATATTTTCCACTGGCTCTGTGTCAGGGTCTTCTCAAGGTCAAAGTCTTAATCACAGCTCTGTGTGGCACAATGAACGTATCCAAATAGTGTCCACTCATACTCACTCACATACAGTCAAGCACACTCTTCACAAGCCTCTATGTGCACTTGTTGTCCCAGTTCAGCCTCTCTAGGAATGTGCAGCTGCTCTCTTTCTCTCTATCTCAAACACTCTCACTCACTCTCAAACTCTTTCCAGTCGCTGGGTTCTGGCTGCATCAGAACAAAGGTACTAATGCAGATTTTCTGAGTCAAAGGTGGCAGACCCTGAATCAACAAGCTATCATTTTCCTCTACATGCAGCCCTGTGTTCAGAGACCCCCTGATTTTAAAGAGCAGACCAGTTATGAGTCTCCTTTTAGCACTGATCAGCACATTAGAGCAGACTGGATGTCTTTCCTCGAAATATGTGGTCATAACTATGATGCAGACCACTTGTTTTTTAGGCACAATGTGGACTGTCAGTGTGCTATGGATAAACTACAGTGCTTTCAGAAGAATTTTAAATGGATCAAATTTATATCTTTTTTTTGTCACTGGCCTACACAGAGTACCCCATAATGTCAAATTGGAATTGTTTATCGAAGCTTTTACAAATTAAAAGGAAAAGCTGAAATGTCTTGAGTCAAGTATTCAACCCCTTTGTTATGGCAAGCCTAAAGAAGAGTAATAATGTGCTTAACAAGTCACATAAGTTGCATGGACTCACTCTGTGTGCAATAATAGTGTTTAACATGATTTTTGAATGACTACCTCATCGCTGTACCCCACACATACAATTATCTGTAAGGTCCTCCAGTTGAGCAGTGAATTTCAAACACAAAGACCAGGGAGGTTTTCCAATGCCTCGCAAAGAAGGGGATATATTGGCAGATGGGTCAGAAGAAAAAAAGCATACGTTGAATACCTCTTGATCATGGTAAAGATATTAATTACACTTTGGATGGTGTATCACTACAAAGATAGACGAGTCCTTCCTAACTCTGTTGCCTTCCTCTCGAAGGAAACCGCCCAGGGATTTCGAGGCCAATTTTAACTTCAAAACAGTTGGAGTTTAATGGCTGTGATGGGGATGAACTGAGGATGGAGCAACATTGTAGTTACTCCACAACACTAACCTAATTGACAGAGTGAAAAGAAAGAAACCTGTACAGAATAAAAAATATTCCAAAACATGCATCCTGTTTGCAGAAAAACTGCAAAAAATGTGTCAAAGCAATTTACTTTTTGTCCTGAATACAAAGTGTTATGTTTGGGGCAAATACAACACATTACTGAGTACTGCTCTACATGTTTTCAAGCATAAGGGTGGCTGCACCATGTTTTAGGTATGCTTGTAATCGGTAAAGACTGGCAATTTTTTACAGGATAAAAAATAAACTGAATCCTAGAGGAAAAACCTGGTTGGTTAAGTGTGCCTTGAATTCTAAATAAATCACAGACCGTGTCACCAGCAAAGCACACCCACACCATAACACCACCTCCTCCATGCTTCATGGTGGGAAATACACATGCGGAGATCATCCATTCACCTCACAAAGACACGGCGGTTGGAACCAAAAATCTCCAATTTGGACTCATCAGACCAAAGGACAGATTTCCACCGGTCTAATGTCCATTGCTTGTGTTTCTTGGCCCAAGCAAGTCTCTTCTTATTGTTGGCCTTTAGTAGTGGTTTCTTTGTAGCAATTCACCATGAAGGCTTGATTTCACTTAGTCTCTTCTGAACAGTTGATGTTGATGTGTTATTTGATATTTGTTTGATATTTGTTTGATATCTGTTATTTGAACTCTGTGAAGCATTTATTTGGGCTGCAATTTGAGGCTGGTAACTCTACTGAACTTATCCTCTCCAGCACAGGTAACTCTGAGTATTCCATTCCTGTGGCGGTCCTCATGAGAGCCAGTTTCATCATAGCGCTTGATGGTTTTTCCGACTGCACTTAAAGAAACTTTTGAAGTTCTTGAAATGTTCTGCATTGACTTACCTTCATGTCTTAAAGTAATGATGGACTGTTGTTTCTCTTTGCTTATTTGAGCTGTTCTTGCCATAATATGGACTTGGTCTTTTACCAAATAGGGCTATATTCTGTATACCACCCCTACCTTGTTATACACAACTGATTGGCTCAAAGGCATTAAGAAAGAAAGAAATTCCTCAAAATAACTTTTAACAAGGCTGGTGTGTTAATTGAAATGCATTCCAGGTGACTACCTCATGAAGCTGGTTGAGAGAATGCCAAGAGTGTGCATAGCTGTGAAGGCAAAGGGTGGCTATTTGAAGAATCTCAAATATATTTTGATTTAACACTTTTTTTTTGGTAACTACATGATTCCATATGTGTTATTTCATAGTTTGTCTTCACTATTGTTCTACAATGTAGAAGATGGTAAAAATAAAGCAAAACCCTTAAATGAGTAGGTGTTCTAAAACCTTTGACCAGTAGTGTAATTCTGCATTTCGTTTTCTATGTTCAAACATGTTTTCACTTCGTCATTGTGAGAGTGGATGGGTGAGGGGGGGAAAAAACAACAATTGAATACATTTTGAATTCAGGCTGTAACAACAGTGGAATAAGTCAAGGGGTATGAATGATTTTAATTTGATCAAACTACCCATGTGTAGGCCTATTCATACTTATAAAGTCACATATGTAGGCCTCATTTTGCAAATTCCCCTCACAGTATAAATAGGCTATACTTATACAAATAACTTTTATGCAAGTACAATTGAGGCCTATAGGTTAGAATGTGTTTCCGTACACAATCGTAATCTTATGTGTTTCCTTATGGCTCCCTCATGTCTTCCTCAGGCGTCTGTGTGAGCACCAGTATGGTAACTCCCCGCGGGTGCGTATCAATGGCCATGTGGCGGCCCGCTTCCCCTTCATCCCTCTGCCCCTAGACTACATCCTGCCAGAGCTGCTGAAGAACGCCATGAGGTACCAAAACACTTTCCTTCTCCTAACCAATAAACTGACAGTCACATGAAATACACCTTGTGAGTTGTTCTTGTTTATCACCAAACAGAGATCTCACAGAAATGTGTAATCAAATCAACATTGAGTTTCAAACATGGTGTAGCCAACATTGTGACACCTCAGTCGATAAAAAACAGGGCCTGTGACAAGTGTGCCATCTGTCACCTGTCAGTCCCCAAGCCATCGTAACAGGCTTTTAGAATGATCTATGACAATGGTCTGTAATAACTGGGCCAGCAGAAGTAGGCCAGCACTGTTTTTCTTATTTGGGAACATTGTATAGCCTCTGACTGGTTGTGTGTTCATAGCAATTTTTTTTTGTGTGAATCCCATAGTGCTGCAACGTATACTATATATATATATATTTGTGTGTGTATGTGACCTATCTCCCCCCCCCCCCCCCGTTTCCCTGCTTTTCCCCCCGTCTACCGCCTTTTATCTTGAAGTTCTTGGCTCAGCTGAAAATAAGTCAAATGTATGTTAAGGGATACTTCAGGATTTTGGCATTTTTTTAATCTACTGCACCAGAGCCGGATTAACTTGTGGATACCATTTTTATGTCTGTGTCCAGTATGAAGGAAGTTGGAGGTAGTTTCGGGAGCCAGTGCTAACTAGCAGATACCAATAGACTTCCAGTCAATGCGCTAACGCTAGTAAGTGATTGCGCTAACGCAGAGACATAAAAATGGTATCCACGATTTTCATCTGGCTCTGGGGGGGGAAATCCCTTGTAAATCTTTCATGCTATTTGACTTTCCCTGACAGTTGGCTGTGACTGCATCTGTGGTTCCAGCTAATCTATGATCTGTGAATGGAAACATGAGGATCTTTTCAATGTATAGGCCTAGTTGCGCTTACGTGGCACATTACAAGTCTTGCCCAGCCGAGTAGCCTACATTTTGTTACGTGTGCTTTCCTGAAGCACAAATCATTGTCTTAAATGGCAAGTCTTCAACTTCTCTTAAATCATTATGATAAAACCATATTGAGAGAATATTTTTCTCAATATTTCTTTTTTGAACAAAAGTTGGGAATTTCATTTAATCAGGAAATGTTGATTGGCCACAACTTCAACCACATAGCTAGCACTTTTTTTGTTGACTTTTTTATATTTTTGCATCGACATTTCTGGTGTATTTGTGGCAGCCGTTTTACAATAAATCATCCTCTGGGCCAAAAAAAGATGCACCGGTTACAGACCTTTCAGGTCAGAGGCCACAATGGCCCTCCAAAAGCAATATTTTTTTTTGGGGGGGGGGTTGAGTTAACCCCACGGGTAACTCAAGCCCCCTAGAACTCCCTGCTCATCCACCCCACTGTCCTTTCTCACCATGGCAGTGACCTGACTGTACAGGCCTTAGACCCTGTCTTTCTTATAGAACACTGTGTCCTTGGCAGAAGGTCTTGGCCCAAACCCACTACATTCCTTCTGGACTAATAGGGGTGAATCTGAACTGTGAATGCCAAAGGGGCACTGTTGGTGTTGTTGCACAGCCAGAGTGAGCGCCCTTGAGAATTTAAAAGTTAGTCGATGGTTGTTCCACGGTAGTTTTAAATAGCTTATTTCCCTCACCCTTATGACAACTTATCTGACAGGACATCAGACTCCATGGTAGCCATTTTATGACTATACATAACTAAATCCCTAGTTTGTCCTCTCCTCTAATGAAGTATTAAGCAGTGTGCTACTGCTCTTGTAGTTAGGTTGTTTTAGCTAACATTCCACTCTGCCACAGGCCACTGATCTTGGCGGTCAAATGTTGCCCTGGCACTCTAACTTGTGAGAGGGATGCTAGATTGTGTGTGTTAGCAGACGGATGTGTTTTCAAATAAGATTCTAATCAGCCATTTAAATCCAATGAGGAACGTTTTCTATTCTTGGAGCTCTTTCTCAAATGTTAGCAGATAAACCATTCACTCTGACTTATGTTCCTTGTTCCCATAAGACTGTTTCAGGGTGCATGATCATTACACAAGTGTCATCTATCAGTGAATCCCTCAACAATCCTGTTAAAAGATTCTGTGTCAGGTTACGTTGAAGGACCACAGAGGCTAATATCCTCACTCACTCTGCCTGCCCTTGACCTCCCCTCTACTTGTGTCCCCACAGGGCCACCATGGAAAGCCACCTCGACACGCCTTACAATGTACCTGATGTCGGAGTCACCATCGCCAACAACGACGTGGACTTTGTCATCAGGTGAGTGGGTTACCTTTGGCACACTAAATGGGGACCTTTACCGCTATCTACTCAAAAGACTCCTTTTAACAACATTAAATAATTAGGAGTCCCATACTCTGGGCTTAACCGTTTAAATGGGAAACCTGACACCTCATCAGGGGGAGTGTTTCTAAGCTGCACTCTTATCGGGCCCAGTGTGGTCACCATGGGAATGGGTTCCGGACCACGTTGGAAGCACCGTCAGACTTCTGCTCTAGTGCCGTGTTTAAGAACCTTTAAATGGATGTTGACACTGATTCTAGCTAGTATCCTGTTGGCTAATGTCCAATCGATGGAAAATGAACTTTGAACTCTGAGCAAAGCTTTAATCACAGCATTCCCTGATGTCCCTCTGTGTCTTAGTTTTTACTGAGACGTGGCTCACGGACAATACACTCGACTCTGCTATTCAACCAGACAACTTCTCCATATTCCGAATGGCTTGAATGGCGGCTTCTGGTAAGGTGGGGTGGGGCTTTGTTTCCTCAAACATTTCCTGGTGTACCGAAGTTGTAAACATTGAGCTCCTGTTCACCCGATCTGGAGTTTCTGATGCTAAAAAACCCCGGATGAATGGCTATCTCTACAATGTTGAACCCGTACTGCAGCATTTAATGTTAGCAGAACGAACCCAGATGACTCTGTGGCGCGCGATGCGCAGAAGGCAAGCAGGTACGGGCTCTGCAAATCCATTGGGGACACAAATAGACAGTCTTAAACTTGAATTGATCAACAACTCCGACTCGCATGTGGCAAGGATTCAGACTATTACAGACTACAAATCAAAATCCAGCTATGTGGTGCCCACCGACGCCTCCCTCCAAGATGAGTTTAATACATTCTATGCTCGCTTCCAAGCCATTCAGGAAGACTCTCGCTGCTCCGGACGACCAGATGCTTTCACTCTCCGAGGCTGACTTGAGGGAAAACTCTAAAGAGTGAATAATCACAATGCCGCCGGCCCAGAGGGCATCCCCTCAATGTGTGCTGACCAGCTTGAAAGCGTTTTCTCGGAGATCTGCACCCTGGGACTGCAATAGAGAGTGTCACGAGTTAAGTTCCTTTGCATCACCGAAGACTTGTTATGGACCACCACTCTTGTCTAGAGGGCGCAACAGTGTCGTCTACTTAATAAGGTGGCTGAAGAAATTAGGCATGCCGCCCCGGGTCCTCTCCAAATACTACCTCTGCACCATCAAGAGCGTCCTGACCGGTTGTATCACGGCCTGGTACGGGAATTGCTCCGTCCACAACCGCAAGGCCCTTCAGCAGGTGGTGAAGACGGCACAGTACTTTTAACATTTTTTATTTAACCTTTCTTTTTTTTCTTTTTTTTGACGAGGAAAGTCAGTTAAGAACAAATTCTTATTTACAATGACGGCCTACCGGTGTGTTAACTGCCTTGTTCAGGGGCTGAACGACAAATCTTTACCTTGTCAGCTCTGGGATTCGATCCACCAACCTTTTGGTTACTGGCCCAATGCTCTAACCACTAGGCGACCGTGCTCCCATTCATTAAGTACATCTACTTGAAACGGTGCCTGAGGGAGGCACGCAGCATCAAGGACCCCACACACCCCAGCCACGAGATGTTCGCTTCCTTAGTCGGGCAGACGGTATCGGCGCATGAGTTCTGATACCAACAAGCTCAGAGACAGTTTCTATCTACAAGCCATCAGACTGCTGAACACAAACTGGACTGACCACCTGCTCTGATTCTCCGCACCTTAGCACACATGCACGCACATACCCATACAGACCTACACACACACACATACACTACCATTCAAAAGTTTGGGGTCACTTAGAAATGTCCTTGTTTTTGAAAGAAAAGCCATTTTTTTTTGTACATTTAAAACAACATCAAAATGATCAGAAATACAGTGTTGACATTTTGAATGTTGTAAATTGCTATTGTAACTGGAAACGGCAGATTATTTTTAATGGCTATCTACATAGGCATACAGAGGCCAATTATCAGCAACCATCACTCCTGTGTTCCAATGGCACGTTGTTAGCTAATCCAAGTTTATAATTTTAAAAGGTTAATTGATCATTAGAAAACCCTTTTGCAAATATGTTTGCACAGTTGAAAACTGTTCTAATTAAAGAAGCAATAAAACTGTCCTCCTTTAGACTAGTTGAGTATCTGGAGCATCAGTATTTGTGGGTTCGATTACAGGCTCAAAATGGCCAGAAACAAAGCACTTTCTTCTGAAACTCGTCAGTCTATTCTTGTTCTGAGAAATGAAGGCTATACCATGCGAGAAATTGCCAAGAAACTGAAGATCTCGTACACGCTGTGTGCTACTCCCTTCACAGAACAGCGCAAACTGGCTCTAACCAGAATAGAAAGAGTGGGAGCCCCGGTGCACAACTGAGCAAGAGGACAAGTACATTAGTGTCTAGTTTGAGAAATAGACGCCTCACAAGTCCTCAACTGGCAGCTTCATTAACTTCTTTGGGGTAGGGGGCAGTATTTTCACGTCCGGATGAAAAGCATGCCCAGAGTAAACGGCCTGCTACTCAGCCATAAAAGCTAGAATATGCATATTATTAGTCGATTTGGATAGAAAACACTCTGAAGTTTCTAAAACTGTTTGAATTATGTCTGTGAGTATAACAGAACTCATATGGCAGGCAAAAACCTGAGAAGAAATCCAACCAGGAAGTGGGAAATCTTCAGCTCCTATTGAAGATACAGTGGGATATTGGTCATGTTGCACTTCCTAAGGCTTCCACTAGATGTCAACAGTCTTTAGAGCCTTGTCTGATGCTTCTACTGTGAAGTGGGGCCGAATGAGAGGGGATTGAGTAAGGTCTACCATGAGCTGAACATGCGCTGACCATGCGCGTTCATGTGAGAGTGAGCTCTGTTCCAACGCACTTCTGAAGACAAAGGAATTCTCCGGTTGGAACATTATTGAAGAATTATGTTAAAAACATCCTAAAGATTGATTCAATACTTCGTTTGTCATGTTTTTACGGACTGTAATATAACTTTTTTAACTTTTCGTCCTTACTTTCCGCTGGACTTGTACGCGCGTCGTGAGTTTGGAAAGTGTACTGAACGCTAGAACAACAATGAGGAATTTGGACATAAATGATGGACATTATCGAACAAAACAACATTTATTGTGGAACTGGGATTCCTGGGAGTGCATTCTGATGAAGATCATCAAAGGTAAGTGAATGTTTATAATGTTATTTCTGACTTCTGTTGACTGCACAATATGGTGGATATATTTTTGTCTTGATTGGGCTCTGAGCGCCGACCTCAGATTATTGCATGGTTTGCTTTTTCCGTAAAGCTTTTTTGAAATCTGACACAGCGGTTGCATTAAGGAGAAGTGCATCTAAAATACCATGCATAACACTTGTATTTTCATCAACATTTATAATGAGTATTTCTGTAAATTGATCTGGCTCTCTGCAAAATCACTGGATGTTTTGGATCTACTGAACGTAACGCGCCAATGTAAACTCAGATTTTTGGATATAAATATGAACTTTACCGAACAAAACATACATGTATTGTGTAACATGAAGTCCTATGAGTGTCATCTGATGAAGATCATCAAAGGTTAGTGATTCATTTTATCTATATTTCTGCTTTTTGTGAATCCTCTCTTTGGCTGGAAAAATGGCTGTGTTTTTCTGTGAATAGGCACTCACCTAACATAATCGTTTGGTTTGCTTTCGTCGTAAAGCCTTTTTGAAATCGGACACTGTGGCTAGATTTACAACAAGTGTATCTTTAAAATGGTGTAAAATACATGTATGTTTGAGGAATTTTAATTATGGGATTTCTGTTGTTTTGAATTTGGCGCCCTGCAGTTTCACTGCCTGTTGAAGAGGTGGGACGCTACCGTCCCACGTACCCTAGAGAGGTTAAATAGTACCCACAAAACACCAGTCTCAACGTCAACAGTGAAGAGGTGACTCCGGGATGCTGAGTTCTTCTGTCCTCTATCCAGTGTCTGTGTTATTTTGCCCATCTTAATCTTTTATTTTCTTTGGCCAGTATGGGAGGTCTTTTTCTTTTCAACTCTGCTTAGAAGGCCAGCATCCCGGAGTTGCCTCTTCAATGTTGACGTTTCAGAAGAAAGTTCTTTGTTTCTGGCCATTTTGAGCCTGTAATCAAACCCACAAATGCTGATGCTCCAGATACTCAACTAGTCTAAAGAAGGCCAGTTTTATTGCTTCTTTAATCAGAACAACATAATTACAAAAGGGTTTTCTAAATATCAATTAACCTTTTTAAAATGATAAACTTGGATTAGCTAACACAACGTTCCATTGGAACACAGGAGTGATGGTTGCTGATAATGGGCCTATGCCTATGTAGATATTCCATAAAACAAACGAAAATCAGCTACAATAGTCATTTACAACATTAACAATGTCTACACTGTATTTCTGATCCATTTGATGTTATTTTAATGGACAAAAAAATGTGCTTTTCTTTTAAAAACAAGGACATTTCTAAGTGACCCCAAACTTTTGAACGGTAATGTATAAACATATACAGTCATGCTACACATACAACTGCTACTACCAGAATCTTATTATACTGCTAAATGTTTACACCTGACCCCTATCCCCCCCTATTTACTTCATGTTCGTATTTTATTATTTCTAATTGTTGCATTGTCGACGGAACCTACAAGTAAGCATTTTGTTGGACGATGTATGCCATGCGTATCCTATACATACAACTAATACAACTTGAAACTGAGCCTAAAATGTTTGACCACCAGATTGCAGAACAGGTCAGTGTATTAAGTGCTTTTGTAGTCTAGTAATTCCCAAATCTAGTAACATAAGGTGGGCATATAGGAGAATGCAAGACCAAAGGATGATACTGGCTTTCGACTAAGTCGTCTTGATGTGCGCTAGCATTAGGTTTTGATTAGTCAGTTTGTGATTAGTCAGTTTGCCATTGACCACCATTGAATGGGATGAAAATATTTGCAATCACCAGAAAATGCTAGACATGTAATCCTTTATACTGTAAATGTCTGCCCTTTCTTTCTTTGGTTTCAGTTGACCTACTTTTGAAGAAATGTTCAGCATCATACTACTGTGTCAGGGATAGCCAACTAGTGTTCATTTTCACAGTTAATGTTAGCTGGTTGTGTAATCTAGAAGAAAAAGAAACGCACACCTATTTAGGCGAGGTGCTGGCTAGCGGAGTAGAAAACTAAAAATAAAGGAGAGCCGCACACTCTAGGAGCTCAGATGCAAAAATGTAATTACCAACATTTCGACAGCCAAGCTGTCTTCATCAGGGTATTATCACAAACTGCGGGATGACTCGTTTATATAGTGTCAAAAGACACACAGGTGTCTGTAATCATGGCCAAGAGTGGCCTAATATCATTGGTTAATTCTCAAATATTAAAATGGCATACAAAGAGCAGCATACAAAAAACAAATGGATGGCATACGATCATAGATTCATTTTAGACTACACAAGCTTACAAACAATTACAATGGCAAAGTCACAATAATCACAAGAATGGCTTCAGATCAAAGTCTACGTTGAGACCGAAGGGAGCAAGGGTCTTTAAGTTAAAGATCCATGCAGCCTCTCGTTTTAACAATAAATTATCAAGGTCACCCCCTCTCCTAGGGAGGGTGACATGTTCGATGCCAAGATAACGCAGAGACGAAATGTTTGTAAGCTTGTGTAGTCTAAAATGAATCTATGATCGTATGCTATCCATTTGTTTTTTGTATGCTGCTCTTTGTATGCCATTTTAATATTTGAGAATTAACCAATGATATTAGGCCACTCTTGGCCGTTGTTTACAGGCACCTGTGTGTCTTTTGACACTATATAAACGAGTCATCCCGCAGTGTTTGTGATTATACCCTGATGAAGACAGCTTGGCTGTCGAAACGTTGGTAATACATTTTTTGCATCTGAGCTCCTAGAGTGTGCGGCTCTATTTTTAGCTGGTTGTGTAACCCTGGGCTACCCTCCATCTTTGTCAGGATCTCAGACCGTGGCGGCGGAATCCCCCACAGGATCCTGGACAAGGTGACAGACTACCATTACAGCACAGCTGAAGAGAGCAACCAAGACCCTCGCATGAACAACCTCTTCAACACCATGACCAACAGCGGCCCTCAGTCCGGCCCCATGCACGGGTGAGTAAGACTGGGATACCCACTGTTTCCTGCATCGGTTCTTAATCTCATAATGCAGGGTTGAATTGACTTCCTGTGTGCCATGGAATGCCAATGTAAAGTAAAACGGTCAATGACACACACTTCCATTCCACTGATTCCATTCCTCTGATGTTTACAAAGCGAGTGACAAATACAATTTAATTTGATTCACATGGGTTTACTTCATCTTACGAATTATTGAGACTTGTTGGGGAATGGATATGTAAGTAAAAAACTGTTTTGTATGAACTGTTCTTTGCTTTTAAGTAGTCATGGAGATAACACCTACGAAATACGTCCTTAGTGCAATTATTTATCTTGCGACTGTACGAGGGTAATGTTTACATCTGTGTTTAGCATCCCCAAACAATTTATACACCTTTTACTTTCTCTAGGCGGTCCTTGCTCATTGCAATGCAAAATAAAGATATCATCAATTCATGTTAATTGTGCCAGTTTACAAAACTCCAGAATATTAATGTATGAGAAACTCTGTGTACCCGTCAGGTTTGGTTTCGGGCTGCCCACCTCCCGGGCGTACGCCGAGTACCTGGGTGGCTCCCTGTCCATCCAGTCCATGCAGGGCATCGGCACCGATGTATACCTGCGCCTGCGCCACATAGACGGCAAGGGAGAGAGCTTCCGCGTCTAAGATCACTTGCTGCTTAGCCCTGGAGACCAAGGGGAGGGGGTGGCGATACAGGGAGCACAGAGACATTTCCACCAAGGGGCTCAGCCATTTCAGCATTAGCCTGGGCTAGTCTACAGTGATAAATTGCCAGTTGGCTCCTCACAACTCACTTCTACAAGTTTCCTTTTTTCGCCTCAAGACTTTAAACAGGCTAAGATGGTGGCCGGTTTGGCGCTCTCACCTTTGTTTGTTTTGTGTTTCCCTTTATCGCCCATCTCTTCAGAATCGTGAGTTTTTTTAAACTCTTAAGCATACAGGTCATAAACAGAATATGCATGGTGGTTAGTGTTGATGTTACTGTGGTAGAAAGGAAAAGGAAAGAAACTTCAGCCTGAAAGAAGTTAATTTGGTCTGCCTGCAAGTTACTGGTGTTGCATATAGCCTCTGCAAATATAAAGAGACTAAAGAAGCAGGGAAGAGAGGAGTCTCATTTAACACACTCCAGTGGCTATTATTGGAGTTTAGATGAAGCTTCCCTCAAAGACCTCTTGAATCGCCTGTGGAGGACACCGTGGAGGAAACTGGCAAAACACCAGTCGAACTACACTCATGAATTGATTTGCAGAAAGAACTGTTAAGTTAACTCTTGCTTCAGTGCCATTTTGTCAAGCGCTTAGGCAAGGTCATGAGTAGATGTTCAGTTGCCTTACTGTGTGTGATGCTGGTCCCTACGACGACATGTTAACTTAACCATTAGCACTGCTCAATATCATCTTTATCTGTAATGCAATTTCACACTCGTTAGTCTATCTAATATAGAATGTTGAAAAACGTTTCATTTTTATTTGGGGGGGGGGGGGCTCATTTCTTGCTGTGTCATTACAATACCTAAACTAAAGTTTATATAAAAAAATGTTTTGCTTCCAATACACCGAAAGAAGTAATGTTTTTATTCATGTTTTTACTTATTTATCTGCAGAGAAAGTGTTAAATAAGTCAATATTTCACAAGTTTTTTATTTTCTTTGTTTGAAGGCATTTGTTACTGAACACATTCCGAGAAGGGTCAATAAGTTTGATCAAACTTTTGAAACCTTACTTTGAGTATGGTTGACATTTTAATGTGCATGAATTATCCAGATATATAACTTTAGGTATGTGGTCTGGCCTGCTGGCATAAGAATGCTGGGAATTGGCACGTAAATCCTTTAAAAGTATATACATCAGTGAGGAACATTCGCAATGTTTCACCTCGCTAAATATACCTCTGGTGATTAACAGACGTTCCCTGTGATTTTAAAGTTTTGGGATGGGACTAGGTAGAGAATATTAGGCTCTTTCTAGCATGATAATTCCTAGTGGCTAGACTTCAGTCACCTCATGAATGATGTGCCCTGTCCAAATCTGCCCCCTGCTTGCAAAAGAGATGAAGCTTGACAAAAAATATCTGCATAATAGATAGCTTTTTACTGCTAATACAAGTCATAACTCTATAATTTAAATGTTCGTTTTACATCATTACTGTCAACTTTTTGGGCAGGGGGGGACTTTTCTGGAAACATACTTGTCATATAGGTTTTGTGGTCTTTTTTTTGTTATTAACACTGTTTTATGGTCATGAAATGAAGGCTTACACACCCATATTATTATTTCCTTCTCCTTTAATACATTGCCAAATTATGGAGTGGGGTTACTAGCAGTCTGCACTGGCATAGATTACTTTGTCTGATTAGTTGATGTCTGTCTATTTTAACATTTTCATTGTTAAGTTTTCTTGGGCATTATTAAAATCTATTCATGTGTGGAATTGGAAGTTTGTCTGTCTGTGTGAAAGGGAAAGAGATGACTGAATTGAAAGTGACTGACCGGTTGAGTTGTATGTTTTAAGGTTGTAATAATTTTGTTATTCAAACTGTTTTTACTAGCACCTGCAATGCCAGCCTCCTCCTTTTGAGAGAACCATTTTGAATTCAATCAAATTGGTGACTGTGTCCAAACTGAACGAGGTCAGCAATACCTTGAGAACCAGCGCCAGCCCACATACTGAAGACCTACTGATTTATCAAACTTTAATCCAGAGCAATTACAATTATTGTAATTCATAGATTGAGTAGAAAACACATGTAACCTGTAGTCTCATTCATTGTATGTGAGGATCACAATTTGGGTTATTGAGGTGGTATAGTTGAAACTCCTTATTGTTTATATGGCTCCACTTTGTTAATTGTAGCCATATTCTCATCATGGGATGCAGATGTCACGTGACCAGAATGCTCCGTACGGTGAAGGAAAGATAGCAGTGAAGTCTCTCAGCAAGTTACCGTACTGCAAGGGGTTCATCACCCTTTAATAATCACCGAAGTACGTCAAGGTTTGTGGTTGCATTAATAAGTCAAATGACGTATTGGCAAAAAGGTCAAATTTGTCAATCGTGTAGCTGTCTACTGAGCTTGCCCATAACATCGCCAACGCGATGCTAGCCAGAGTGCCAGGAAGTCGCATCGTCTTTTATTTTCTAAGTAGCCGTAGCGAAAATTTGGATTGATGGACGCTGGAATGACTAAGGAAATAAACATTTGATGATGACACTTGGTTGCATTTATTTTCCTTTTCAGGCGACTTGTTTGCTAGTTAGTTGACATTCCACGCTTGGTTGAATATTGTTTACTAACCAGGTAACGTTAGCTATCTAGTTAACTAACGTAAGCGCGAGATATTTACCTAGCCTGCTGGATTTAAAAAATATATATAGCTCCTACGTTGCACAACGCTGTCGATTGCGATACATTCATACGTTTTTTTTGTTGAAACATTGACATTTTAATTTAGCAAAAAAAACTTCCTTGACTGAGGGATGCGAATGAGCTTCTGTAATTATCGCTCAAACTATTCTCAGTTACATTGTGACTGGAGTAGAACGCTAGCCAGTGACGTCATTTGGCAAGATCGTAATGCAGGATCCCTGAGTATCATGCACAAAATTAATTAGTTATTCATAATTTGACCAAGTTGTAAATTTACCGACGTAGGCATCAAGGTCGTATCCGGTTGAATTTCCCTGACAAGGATGTAGCCATATCTACACTCAAATTTATACGCAACATGTAAAATGTGCCGTTTTGTCACAACAATGCCACATGTCTCAAGTTTTGCGGTAGCGTGCAATTGGCATGCCAACTGCAGGAATGTCTACCAGAGAATTGAATGTTAATTTGTTTTCCGTAAGCTGCCTCGTTTTAGAGAATTTGGCAGTTCGTCCAACCGGCCTTACAACCACGAGTAACCACGCCAGCCCAGGATCTCCACAAATCGGGCTGCTTAACCCGTGGGATCGTCTGAGACCAGCCACCTGGACAGCTGATGAAACTGGGTTTGCACAACCGAAGAATTTCTGCTCAACTCTCAGGGAAGCTTATCTGCATGCTCGTCGGCCTAACCAGGGTCTTGGCCTGGCTGCAGTTCGGCTTTGTAAACGACTTCAGTGGACAAATGCTCACCTTCGATGGCCACTGGCAAGCTGGAGATGTGCGCTCTTCAAGGATGAATCCCGGTTTCAACTTTACCAGGCAGATGGCAGACAGCCTGTATGGTGTTGTGTGGGCAAGCGGTTTGCTGATGTCAACGTTGTGAACAGGGCCCCATGGTGGGGTTATGGTATGGGTAGGCATAAGCTACGGACAATGAACGCAATTTGAATGCACAGAGATACCATGACGAGAGCCATTCATCCACCACCATCACCTCTTGTTTCAGCATGCGACATGGGGCCATGCATTGTCAAGGCCCTGTACACAATTCTTGGAAGCTGAAAATGTCCCAGTTCGTACATGGCCTGCATACACACCAGACAGGTCACCCGTTGAGCACGTTTGGGATGCACTGGATCACTTTTTTGCTTACAGTACCATCTACTGAATTTTTCTCTGCCCGTAGTACCCCATAAGTACTCCCCTGTGCATTTGACCAGTAACCCTATGGTCTTAAGTGCCCCCTGTGAATAGTCCTACTCCCCCAGGGGTCCTAGTACCCATGGTTGGGAACCACGATTCTAGTATATATGTCTAACACTGGAGTTACATTCTTAGCTAACAAGGATGTAACCCTGGCACTTGTTGCTACAGCTGGTATTATGGCACAATCAATACTTTCAAGCACTCACTGCTAAGTATTTTTATTTTTTTTGCTCTCAACTGTAGATAGGTGATGAAAGCCACTCATAAAACAAGCGAAGCCCAGCCATGTGAGTAGCCTAGGTTCAGATATGTCTCAAGAATTCAGCTATAATGTTACAATGTTGGACCACACTGTCAAATTGGCCCACCGATGATAAACATGAAATCTGGGAAAATCTAAAATCATTCTCTTTTTGTGTTATTTCCTTTAACATTTTCATCCCTTCTTATCCGCTAGTTGCCATGAGCAGTGAGCTGAACGTGCCCAAGGGCTCCCCAGCCCCGGGGGGCTTTGAGCGGATGCCCGAGGGTGGAGGGATGGACTACAGGGACTGGGTGCGCCGCAGCTACCTGGAGCTGGTCACCTCCAACCACCACTCTGTGCAGGCGCTGTCTTGGAGGAAGCTCTACTTGAGCCGGGCCAAACTGAAAGCCTCCAGCCGCACCTCTGCCCTGCTCTCTGGCTTCGCTATGGTGAGTCACCGCACTGTTTTTCAGGGATAATAGCAGGGCTAATCCCTTCAAAGTTGTTTTTAAACTCAATTTCCCTGACAGCCTGTACACTGTATCCCTGGAGACAGACATTTTTCTGATAAACCAAGACGGGGAAAAAACGCACTCACTCCCCTGCTGCTATTAATAGCATTTTAACCAGTCTGAAAATTAAGTTGCTTTCCTTCTCACTGTGGACTGTGATAGTAATGGTGTTATGTGTTGTGCTAGGTGGCAATGGTGGAGGTCCAGTTGGAGATCCAGTACAACTACCCGCGAATGCTCCTCATTGCCTTTAGCGTGTGTACTACGGTGCTGGTGGCCGTGCACCTGCTCGCCCTGCTCATCAGCACCTGCATCCTACCCAACGTGGAGGCAGTCAGCAATATCCACAACCTCAACTCAGTCAGCGAGTCACCCCACGAGCGCATGCACCACTACATTGAGCTGGCCTGGGGCTTCTCCACTGCCCTGGGCATCCTGCTTTTCCTGGCAGAGGTAGTGCTGCTCTGCTGGATCAAGTTCCTGCCCGTGGACTCTAGTTCCGCCAACCAGGTGGCGGTGGCTGCCGCAGAGCTGGCACTATCCAAGCTGAACTGTAGCAGCCCTGCCCTGCCACCCAAGCCCACCCCTCCGCCAGGGCACAGTGGCTGGCAGGCAGCCCTGGCCTCCACCATCATCATGGTGCCGGTGGGGGTTATCTTTGTGGTATTCACCATCCACTTCTACCGCTCGCTGGTGAGCCACAAGACAGAGCGCCACCACCAGGAGATCGAGGAACTGCACAAAATTAAGGTGCTGCTGGATGGGTGCGAGAGAGGCTTACAGGCAGTGTGATCTCTTTAGCTCTTCTCTCTGTGCTCTTCCTGTCCACTGTCAATGCCTTCTCACATTGTTGAGAAGCACCAAAATTCCACTGAATAAGTGGTAGGATTAAGGATTTCCTTATCCCCTATTTATCAAGCACCCTTTCCTATTCAGCCTCTAGCCTGTTCATTGTTAATGTCTTCCTTAAAGTTTTTTTGGCAGAGAGCCCCAAAACTCCACTTAATATGTGGGAAGTTTAAGGAATTCTCAGCTCTACTAAATTATGGAGGTCAAAGTTCATAGTATGTTTGTTTGATTTGGAAAATAGTATTTTGTCTCTGTGAGAGATGTAGGATCTGATGTATTGATTCTATTTTTAAAGATTATTTTAAGGGCTATTTTGTTAGTTGTTGATTTGTGCCATCTCCACATTTCATGAAGGAAGTGGTGTCAACCATCACATGTGCTTAACTTGTTCTCACAAGGCTGTTATTGTTGTCAGGCTATGATCAACACTGAGACCAGAGTTGTAAGCTGAGGCAGAAGCAGGTGGAAACAAAAGTCCATTTATTTTTGAAGGTGTTCATGCTGCACCAAACAGCGTGTAATGTACACTGAACAAAAAATATAAACACAACATGCAACAATTTCAAAGTTACAATTCATAAAAGGAAATCAGTCAATTGAAATAAATTCATTAGGCCCAAATCTATGGATTTCACATGACTGGGAATACGGAGATGCATCTGTTGGTCACAGATACGCATAGAGTTGATCGGGCTGTTGATTGTTGCCTGTGTAATGTTGTTTACATTTACATTTAAGTCATTTAGCAGACGCTCTTATCCAGAGCGACTTACAAATTGGAAAGTTCATACATATTCATCTTGGTCCCCCCGTGGGGAATGAACCCACAACCCTGGCGTTGCAAGCGCCATGCTCTACCAACTGAGCCACACGGGACCACAAGGGTTTCACTCTTCAATGGCTGTGTGAAGTTGCTGGATATTGGCGGGAACTGGAACACAGTCTTATACGTCGATCCATAGCATCCCGAACATGCTCAATGGGTGACATTGAGCATGTAGGCCAAGGAAGAGCTGGGACATTTTCAGCTTCAGGAATTGTGCACAGGTCCTTGTGGCATGGAGCCATGCATTATCATGCTGAAACATGAGGTGATGGCGGCGAATGAATGGCAAGACAATGGGCCTCAGGATCTCGTCACGGTATCTCTGTTCATTGAAATTGGCATCGATAAAATGCAGTTGTGTTCGACGTCCGTAGCTTATGCCTGCCCATACCATAACCCCACCACCACCATGGGGCTCTGTTCACAACGTTGACATAAGCAAACCGCTTGCCCACTTGATGCCATACTCAGTCTGCCTTCTGCACAGTACAGTTGAAACCAGGATTCATCTGTGAAGAGCACACTTCTCCAGTGTACCAGTGGCCATCGGAAGTGAGCATTTGCTCACTGAAGTCGGTTACGACGCAGAACTGCAGTCAGGTCAAGACCCTGGTGAGGACGACGAACACGCAGATGAGCTTCCCTGAGACGGTTTCTGACAGTTTGTGCAGAAATTCTTCTGTTGTGCAGCTGTCCGGGTGGCTGGTCTCAGACGATCCCGCAGGTGAGGAAGCCATATTTGGAGGTCCTGGGCTGGCGTGGTTACACGTGGTCTGCGGTTGTGAGGCTGGTTGAATGTACTGCCAAATTATCTAAAACGTTGGAGGCGGCTTATTGTAGGGAAATGAACATTACATTTTCTGGCAACAGCTCTGGGGGACATTCTTGCAGTCAGCATGCCAATTGCATGCTCCCTCAACTTTAGACATCTGTGGCATTGTGTTGTGACAAAACTGCACATTTTAGAATGGCCTTTTATTGGCCCCAGCACAAGGTGCACCTGTGTAATGACCATGCTGTTTAATCTGCTTCTTGACATGCCACACCTGTCAGGTGGCTGGATTAATTTGGCAAAGGAGAAATGCTCACTAACAGGGATGTTAACAAATTTGTGCACACCATTTTAGATGTTTTTTTTGTGTTGTATGGAACAGTTCTGGGATCTTTAATTTCAGCTCATGAGACATGGGACCAACACTTATGTAGCGTTTATATTTTTGTTCAGTCTATTTGAAAGTGAATGGAGGGCTGCTTTATTCTCCAGCATTTTGGATTTGGATTTGAGATCAAGTGTTTCATGAGACTACAGAATGTCTGTCACCTTTTATTCTAGGGTATTTTCATATAGTTTTTACTGTTTTAGAAATGAAAGCACGTTATCTATTCCCCCCATTTGAAAAAGTCAAGTATTTGGACAAATTCACTTTGTGTATTAAAAAGTTTAGTATTTTGTCCCATATTCCTACACTCAATGATACCATCATGCTTGTGACTACAAACTTGTTGGATACATTTGTAGTTTGTTTTAGTTGTGTTTTCGATTATGTTTTGCCCAATAGGAACTGATTAATGTATTTTAATTTTGGAGTGACCTTTTTTATTGTAAATAACAATGGGTGTTTCTGAACAGTTTTACATTAACGTGGATGCTACTATGATACGGATCATAATGATGACCATACATGTTAGCATGTTTTGTTGTAGCCTCTGAACGGTATTTCACTTGTCATTTTTCACGATTCTTAATCAGGGCATTATCAGGATTAATATAGATTTGTTAGATTACATTTTACTGTATCTACTCACTTTGGAACTGAATGACTTGAATTTCTTTCTATTGGGCAAAACAACCCACAACACACACACAAAACGAATCACAAACTTGATGTAGTCATTGTGTGCTAGGATTATAGGACCAAATACTAAACTTTTGACTACTTTAATACACTAAGTGAATTTGTCCAATATACTTAGGACTTCTTCAAATGCGGAGACTAGATATATCAAGTGCTTTCATTTATTTCTTAACAGTAAAACATGTATGAAGATTCACCTTTTATTTAAGGGTCATTCTGTGCTGTCGCCTCACATTAAACATTTGATCTCATATCCAAAATGCTGGAGTATAGAGACAGATTTTAAATGTTAGCTTCACTGTCCAAATACATACGGAGGGGAGTGTATTGCCGTAGGTGACAGTAATAGGAGCACACATGCTGTGTGTGCAGACATGCTTTGGGGAGAATGTTCATTTAATCTGCATTATAATTCGTATTTTAAAGAAAGCCCACCCAGGCCTATAAACTGTACGTCAGTTCTTAGGCTACTCTATGGTGTCAAAGATAGTGCCTCAGCGTTAAGACTTGTAATCTCATGAGTTAATTTAGTTTTATTTTATTTATTTTTTATTTAACTAGGCAAGTCAGTTAAGAACACATTCTTATTTACAATGACGGCCTACCAAAAGGCAAAAGGCCTCCTGCGGGGATGAGATAAAAAAAAATCTATATATATATATAGGGCAAAACACATCACGACGAGACAACACAACACTACATAAAGAGAGACCTAAGACAACAACATAGCAAGGCAGCAACAGATGACAACACAGCATTGTAGCAACACAACATGATGACAACAACATGGTAAAGACATTATTGGGCACAGACAATGGCACAAAGGGCAAGAATGTAGAGACAACAATACATCACGCAAAGCAGCCACAACTGTCAGTAAGAGTGTCCATGATTGAGTCTTTGAATGAAGAGATTGAGATAAAACTGTCCAGTTTGAGTGTTTGTTGCAGCTTGTTCCAGTCACTAGCTGCAGCGAACTGAAAAGAGGGACCCAGGGATGTGTGTGCTTTGGGGACCTTTAACAGAATGTGACTGGCAGAATGGGTGTTGTATGTGGAGGATGAGGGCTGCAGTAGATCTCAGATAGGGGGGAGTGAGGCCTAAGAGGGTTTTATAAATAAGCATCAACCAGTGGGTCTTGAGTCGGGTATATAGAGATGACCAGTTTACAGAGGAGTATAGAGTGCAGTGATGTGTCCTATAAGGAGCATTGGAGGCAAATCTGATGGCCGAATGGTAAAGAACATCTAGCCGCTCGAGAGCACCCTTACCTGCCGATCTATAAATTATGTCTCCGTAATCTAGCGTGGCTTGGATGGTTATCTGAATCAGGGTTAGTTTGGCAGCTGGGGTGAAAGAGTGATTACGATACAGGAAACCAAGTCTAGATTTAACTTTAGCTTGCAGCTTTGATATGTGCTGAGAGGACAGTGTACCGTCTAGACATACTCCCAAGTACTTGTATGAGGTGACTACCTCAAGCTCTAAACCCTCAGAGGTAGTAATCACATCTGTGGGGAGAGGGGCATTCTTCTTATCAAACCACATGACCTATGTTTTGGAGGTGTTCAGAACAAGGTTAAGGGTAGAGAAAGCTTGTTGGACACTAAAAAAGCTTTGTTGTGGAGCATTTAACACAAAATCCGGGGAGGGGCCAGCTGAGTGTAAGACTATCATCTGCATATAAATGTATGAGAGCGCTTCCTACTGCCTGAGCTATGTTGTTGATGTAAATTGAGAAGAGCATGGGGCCTAGGATTGAGCCTTGGGGTACTCCCTTGGTGACAGGCAGTGGCTGAGACAGCAGATGTTCTGACTTTATACACTGCACCCTTTTGAGAGAGGTAGTTAGCAAACCAGGCCAAAGACACCAATACTCCTTAGCCGGCCCACAAGAATGGAATGGTCTACCATATCAAAAGCTTTGGCCAAGTCAATAAAAATAGCAGCAGAACATTGCTTAGAATCAAGGGCAATGGTGACGACATTGAGGACCTTTTTAGGTTTTCTGTGACACATCCATAACCTGAGCGGAAACCAGATTGCATACCAGAGAGAATACTATAGACATCAAGAAAGCCAGTCAGTTGATTATTGACAAGTTTTTCCAACACTTTTGATAAACGGGTCAAAATAGAAATAGGCCTATAACAGTTAGGATCAGCTTGATCTCCCCCTTTTAAATAAAGTACGAACCGTGGCTACCTTCCCAGAAATGAGAGACGGGTTAAAAAGGTTGGAGATAGGCTTGGCGATGATAGGGGCAGCAACCTTGAAGAAGAAAGGGTCTAAACCATCTGACCCAGATGTTTTTTGGGGGTCAAGTTTCAGGAGGTCCTTTAGCACCTCGGACTCAGTGACTGCCTGCAAGGAGAAACTTTGTAGCGGGGCAGGGGAAAAGAGGGAGAAGCATTGGGGATAGTCACATTAGAAGGGGTGGGAGATGAGGAAATGTTGGCCGGGCAAAGAGGCATGGTGAGTCAAATAGGAATCCTGACTTAATGAAGTGGTGATTAAAGGGCTCAGCCACATGCTTCATGACAGTAACAACCACATCATCAACATTAAGGGACATGGGCAGCTGTGAGGAGGAGGGTTTATTCTCCAGGTCTTTAACTGTTTTCCAGAACTTCTTGGGGTTAGACCCACAGAGAGAGATGAATGGTAAAATAAAATCCTACCTGCCCACACAGCAAATTAATATTGTAGTTACAATTCATATGCTCAGCAAAGTATAGTTTAGTGAACTCACATTGGCTTATATAACGAGACAGCATAAACATTTGCAAATAGAATTGCTACATGAAATGCCTATCCACTTTTATATCCATTATATTTTCTTTACTATGACATTGGCAAGCTCAAAACATATGAAATTACCTGTTTTATGTGCCAAGAATAGCACAGTGCTTGCTTCTGTTCTATTCCAAACAGTGACATTTTTATACTTGTGTATGAACATATTTACTATAGGATTCTTGCAGCAGAGGGGGTGCATACTGTTCTTTTCACCATGACTTTTCATGGAACAGTGTCGACTAGGATTAAAATGAGGGTTGCTAAATACACTGCTCAAAAAAATAAAGGGAACACTTAAACAACACAATGTAACTCCAAGTCAATCACACTTCTGTGAAATCAAACTGTCCACTTAGGAAGCAACACTGATTGACAATACATTTCACATGCTGTTGTGCAAATGGAATAGACAAAAGGTGGAAATTATAGGCAATTAGCAAGACACCCCCAATAAAGGAGTGGTTCTGCAGGTGGTGACCACAGACCACTTCTCAGTTCCTATGCTTCCTGGCTGATGTTTTGGTCACTTTTGAATGCTGGCGGTGCTTTCACTCTAGTGGTAGCATGAGACGGAGTCTACAACCCACACAAGTGTCTCAGGTAGTGCAGCTCATCCAGGATGGCACATCAATGCGAGCTGTGGCAAGAAGGTTTGCTGTGTCTGTCAGCGTAGTGTCCAGAGCATGGAGGCGCTACCAGGAGACAGGCCAGTACATCAGGAGACGTGGAGGAGGCCGTAGGAGGGCAACAACCCAGCAGCAGGACCACTCCTTTATTGGGGGTGTCTTGCTAATTGCCTATAATTTCCACCTTTTGTCTATTCCATTTGCACAACAGCATGTGAAATTTATTGTCAATCAGTGTTGCTTCCTAAGTGGACAGTTTGATTTCACAGAAGTGTGATTGACTTGGAGTTACATTGTGTTGTTTAAGTGTTCCCTTTATTTTTTTGAGCAGTGTATATTGTATATGCAAGGAGCCAAGTATTGCTCAAAACGCTTATTGAATATTTAGCTTTATTGGTTGGTTTGAGTGGTAAGCAATGTATGAGGAATGTAAATAGTCAACCGTTCCATTCTCTTAAATAAATACGATTTATGTCTGCTTGAAGGAAAAAATTGTTTAGAAATTAAGATAATAGAGTCTTGTCTGTCAGGTGTCTGCAATTCTTCAATCTTATCAATTAACATGTGAAATAAAGGCATCTTAGTTTGTTGATGTTTCCATGCCCTACTCTCTGCTTACTTGTCTGTATTATGAGCTGATTATATCTTGTGAAGACCTAGGCTATGTTTACACAGCCACCATAAGAACCGAAATATAATGTTATTTTCTGTCCACACTGTTTTACCTGTGACCCATGTCAGATTTGCGCATTCACACTGATGTAGTCCTTGAAGTAGCGCATGGAGGATCAGGATTCACATCCACATATGGAGGGCTGTTTACACAAGCAGCCCAATTCTCACAGTCAAGGCGGTATAAATTGGTAGTCAAAATATCAGATGCCATGTGCTTTTTTTTGGTGTTTACACATTGGGGAAAAGATCAGAGATATCAGATTTGCAAATAATTGGCAATATATCTGAATTGGCTGCCTGTGTAAACAGCACTAGTTTACAAGTTATACAGATGAGCCAATTCCCAGATCCTTCAAGTTAAGACAGGCCATGCCTATCTGATACATGGATTGCTCATTTCCTAAGGGTTACACTTGCATGTCTCAAGAGGGCCAGATGGTACACACCTGTGATATACACTACTGGTGAAAAGTTTTAGAACACCTGCTCATTCAAGGGTTTTTCCTTATTTGTACTATTTTCTACATTGTAGAATAATAGTGAAGACATAAAAACTATGAAATAACACATGGAATCATGTAGTAACCCAAAAAAGTGTTAAACAAATCTAAATATATTTTATATTTGAGATTCTGCAAATAGCCACCCTTTGCCTTGACAGCTTTGCACTCTTGGCATTCTCTCAACCAGCTTCATGAGGTAGTCACCTGAAATGCATTTCAATTAACAGGTGTGCCGCCTTAAAAGTTAATTTGTGGAATTTCTTTCCTTAATGCGTTTGAGCCAATCAGTTATGTTGTGACAAGGTAGGGGGGTATACAGAAGATAGTCCTACTTGGTAAAAGACCAAGTCCATATTATGGAAAGAACAGCTCAAATAAGCAAAGAGAAATGACAGTCCATCATTACTTTAGAACATGAAGGTCAGTCAAATCTGGAACATTTCAAGAACTTCAAAAGTTTATTTAAGTGCAGTCGCAAAAACCATCAAGCGCTATGATGAAACTGGCTCTCATGAGGACCGCTACAGGAATGGAAGACCCAGAGTTACCTCTGCTGCAGAGGATAAGTTCATTAGAGTTACCAGCCTCAGAAATTGCAGCCCAAATAAATGCTTCACAGAGTTAAAGTAACAGTGACATTTCAACATCAACTGTTCAGAGACCGTGAATCAGGCCTTCATGGTCAAATTGCTGCAAAGAAACCACTACTAAAGGACACCAATAAGAAGAGACTTGCTTGGGCCAAGAAACACGAGCAATGGACATTAGACCAGTGGAAATTTGTCCATTGGTCTAGAGCCCAAATTAGAGATTTTTGGTTCCAACCGCCGTGTCTTTGTAAGACACGGTGTGGGTGAAAGGATGATCACTGCATGTGTATATCCCACCGTGAAGCATGGAGAAGGAGGTGTGATGGTGCTTTGCTGGTGACACTGTGATTTATTTAGAATTCAAGGCACACTTAGACAGCATGGCTACCACAGCATTCTGCAGCAATATGCCATCCCATCTGGTTTGGGATTAATGGGACTATCATTTGTTTTTCAACAGGACAATGACCCAACACACCTCAAGGCTGTGTAAGGGGTATTTTTCCAAGAAGAAGAGTGATGGAGTGCTGTATTAGATGACCTGGCCTCCACAATCCCCCGACCTCAACCAAATTGAGATGGTTTGGGATGAGTCGGACCACAGAGTGAAGGAAAAGCAGCCAACAAGTGGTCAGCATATGTGGGAACTCCTTCAAGACTGTTGGAAAAGCATTCCAAGTGAATCTGGTTGGGAGAATGCCAAGAGTGTGCAAAGCTGTCATCAAGGCAAAGGGTGGCTATTTGAAGAATCTGAAATGTAAAATAGATTTTGATTTGTTAACCACTTTTTTGGTTACTACATGATTACATATGTGTTATTTCATAGTTTTGATGTCTTCAATATTATTCTACAATGTAGAAAATAGTACAAATAAAGAAAAACCCTTGAATGAGTAGGTGTTATAAAACGTTTGACCAGTAGTGTATAAAAACAGCCAAATGGACAGAAGAAGTGGCGAAGCGAGAGGGATAACTAGGCCCAAAATCTGCCTTCTCCAGCTGGTAGTGTTTTTTCCCCGCTCACCATGCGAGGAGTTTTTGTATGGAGGTCAATGAGTGTCGAATTTACTTAACAAAAAAATGTATGGCTTATTTGCTGGAATAGACATTTCGTAATGTTTACGTTGTTACGAGTGTACTGATATAAGTAGGGCACATGACATCCTGGCAACTTTAAAAACTCTTTATACATCCTGGCAACTTTAAAAACACTTTACAGTTGTTCACACACGTATCTGCTCTCTCATTGGCTAGAATGGTCCCACCTGATCTTGCCTCCTCCCGACTGCCTTCCATTTTTGAAGACATTTATTTTCATAGAGGCCACTTGAGTATCTGGTCAATATAATGGATAATCTGTGTGATGGGCTACATTCTCCTTAAAATGATATTACCATAGGGATTGTGATTGTCCACTCCTGGCTTGTTAAATTAAACAACATTTACAGCTGTTTAATCATTGCACTAATTTGTCAAGTAATGAATTGTCTCAAATGATAGCCAATAGAACACCAGGAAGGACAACGCTCCAACCCACTATTTCTTGTAGTTTATTACAACGTCTTTGTAGTAGCAATGGGGAGGAGACTAACTGGGTGTTTTTATTTTGACAAAGCTGCCAGTAGGTCTTGCTTCAACAATGGACAAGTGGTTAGATGTTTATCTTGTAAAATGTGTCTATAAACAGTTTATTTTACAGTAATGTCCGAAATCAAGTTCCTGGTTTTTATCCTAATGAGAAAACCAACAGGCATATAGAATCATCTTCTGAACCTATGCTAATGAAATGAAGAACATGCAACAATTTCAAAGATTTTACTAAATTACAGTTCATATGAGGAAATCAGTCAATTGAAAAATTCATTAGGCCGTAATCTATGGATTTCACGACTGGGAATACAGATACTGTACCGCCAAAATTAAAACCGCTAAAAAGATCATAGGGCGTCTTGCCAGAATTCTAACAAAATGAGCACAAGTAATAGAGAATTTCCATGGAGGCTGCTAGCTAAATATGCTAAAAAGTGCAAATGAAAATGAACTAATTGCAAAGACAGGCAAATCCAGCTCATAAAGTTATACATATATCATTAGGAGCTACCGAATGTAATTTTTGGTGAGTTTGGACATTTACAAGCGAATGTGAACGAGAGACATTGTGAAAAATAACAAAGTTTTGAGGCATACTTGTCTGAAGGAAGAAAGGTACTGGCTCTGAAGCAGCATGCCTACACCCGTGTCGAGTCTGGATTCGCTAGGGCAACGGGCCTGCCTGCTGTGCTCAAAGAAGATTGGGGAGGCGCAGAAGGGACGAAAACCCAAGGAAATCAAAAGATAGCAGTGGCAGGTGTATCGATAACTCATCCAAAGGGCTTTGACTTCTATAGCACGACATAAAGCTTACACAATATGATGCCCCGTCACCTTATTGAGTAATTTACTTAGATAACTAGCAAGTTAAACTTAGGGGTCACGTTACCGCAGAGAAAAATACAAAATGCATAAGAAGTCTCTTACTGCGTTTTGTAAACGCAGATCTAAAATGCTTCTTATTGTAATTTCTGCATCAGACTCATTTTGTGCTTCAGTTGCACTTCTCCACTCGGATGAGAATTCACGAACGGGCATTCAATCAACAGACAGCACTCTGACAATGTGTAGCTACTTTTCTCGGTGTAGCTAGCCTACTTTTCTCAGGTAAAATGCAAGATTAACTTTAAGCAAAACATTAGGAAATGTAGCTGGCTACATTCTTTCTATGATTAAACATTGGAAATATGATGGCCATGCACCATTTTTTCAAAAAAGACATTGCTTTTTCATTGTAAGCTAATTTACTTGTGTGGCTGCCAGCCAAATAGCTTTGTACTTCTGTTGTCATCTGATGAAAATGAATCTATTTTCTGCCAAATGTGTTGCACAAATTTATTTTCTGTGTTGGAAAACCGTGTTGATCACTCGAAGCAAAAAACAATTAGGAAATAAAGCAGATCGTGTTCATTTCACCTGTCACATTATTTTACAAGTTGACTGCACGTATTTACTTAAAGTAGTTACAAATATTAACATTTATTGAACAACTTAAAATAGTGTCAACGTTATTGGCAGTACTGAAAAACCATCCCATGGCTATTTCCAAATGCCCTGTATAGCCCAAGCCTATTGGATGCACTGCCAAACTCTCAAAAATTATGTCGGAGGCAGCTTATGGTAGAAAAATGAACATTCAATTCTCTGGCAACAGCTCTGGTGGACATTTCTGCAGTCAGCACACCAATTGCACGTTCCCTCAAAACTTGAGACATCTGTGGCATTGTTTTGTGTTGCAAAACTGTACATTTTAGAGCGGCCTTTTAATGTCCCCAACACACACCTGTGTAATGTTTATGCTGTTTTATCAACTTGATATACCACACCTATCAGGTGGATGGATTAACTTGGCAAAGGAGAAACACTCACTAACAGGGATGTAAACAAATGTGTGCACCAAATTTGAGAGAAATAAGCTTTTTGTGCACATGAAAAAATTCTGGGATCTTTTGTTTCAGCTCATGAACCATGGGATCAACACTTTACACGTTGTGTTTATATTTTGGTTCAGTATATATTTGTCCAGGCCTCAATTGTGCCTTGATTAGCACAATTCATTCTCGCTGTCAATAATTCTGTTATAATAGGAACTGCATTCACTGGTTAAATTAGTATTCAAACAGTCAAATGGTTGTTGCTATGTTAGAGATTTTCTTTTTTCAGCAGTCCTGCCTGCCAGCAGTAATCTTCTCTGATTGAGAGATTCAAGGGGCTATAATCGTTAACATAGATGGAAAGCATTGAATATTTAAATTCATGCACTTAAAAATTTATTTTGTAACTTTCCCCCAGAAGCATTTAACTCCCACATCATATGAATTAATGCATCTACCTGATTTAGGGGACACATGAACAGTTGGTGTTAAATACAGTGTGTGAACAAACTTAAAATGTATAAGTTGATGGTTCAGATTACAGGATGCCAAGGTAATATTTCCATATTCTGTTCCTGTTAAAGCATAGTTCAGATTCAATTCAATCTGTGGACTATACTTTAATGGCTAGCTCAGAATGAGCTTTCCAAAAGTTGTTTATATATTATGGAGATCAGTCCTTTCGGGAGCCCACATAATTTATTGATAAATCCCATCATTGGATGTTTCGGTAGTTGGGTTTCCCAAGGGACTCCATAGGCCAGCATAGCTGACCTAAATTGTAAATATAGAAAAAAGTTGATATTGAGAAAAATATCTGCACTGGGCATTTAAACTATTATGACGGCTAGGGATATGTTAGTGCTTTAAATTATTTACAAATGGTCATAAGGGATATAGTCAACTAACATCAATTACAGTATAAATTGTCATTGTGACATGATTGTCAAAGTCCTTCATTGGAATGGAAATAAGATTCTCCCTAGCTCTCTGGTGAGTAAATCTTGATGAGATGCTGAAGTTCAGTGGGGTACCCAGTCATCGGACACCTCTGGTTGGCTTTGATGTAGACATAAATACAGCGGTAACAGAAGACAAAACCAGAGGTGGAGAGGACGGTATCATTGGTGCGGACCTTGCAGCAGAGTGGACATACTTTGCTGTGTCTGGTCAGTGGTTGTTGGTTCTGGAGGTGGATGGGAGGGGGTGGTGTGGGGAGGGAGGTCAGGGTCTTGATGGTGCTCTGGTTCTCTGAGGAGTACCACCACTCGAGGAACTGCAGGAAAAACACTCCCAAGGAAAGACTAGTGGAGAGGGACAGAGCCACACCCCCCACCACTGTCGACGTCAGCCTCCGCAGCCTCTCACCAACACTGGGAAGGGAAGAAATAACAACTTACAGGGAAGTATGCTTATAGGCTAAATGCTTTTAAAAGTGATTAAACTCTTTGAACTCAGGGTCCCTTGAGACAGGATATCCCAATTTCATTCTTACCTTGAGCCGATGGCCGTGGAAGGTGAGGCTGGTTTGAGGTCCATATTTGTGATGTCATGTCCTGTGAGGTGAGCCAGCCTGACACCTGCCAGCCACAGAAATGGTGAGTGGGTCTTGGCTCGGCCAAACACATACAACAGCTGCTGGCAGAACACCCAGCTGTCCCAGCCCATGCTGACATAGGGGTAGGCTGCCAGGAAGGCCCTGTACATCCTCTGCAAGGGCGTCTGTGGCAGGCGGATGGAAAAATCGTCCTCATCCCTCTGCTTGGCCAGTACCTGTTCCAGCTTGGCCCTCAAGTAAGGAACGAGGGCAAGCAGGATCAGTGAGCACCAGTGGTGTTTCCCACGCAGACCCAGGTGAGCTGGCCGCTCGCGACCAGAAGCAGCCACGCGCTTTAGGCTGTAAAAGTTCTCAGAGAATGAGGCGCTAGTCCGTGACAGAAAATGGTGCTGCAGCAATACATCCAGAACACCGTGAATCTCGTCAAATCTCCGCCAGAGGAATCCGTAGCGAGAGGGGTTAGACTCAGCCAGAACCTGAGGTAATAGTTGAGAGAAGGAAGTTGCATTATATCAAACTTATATCAAACTTGAATCACACAGCAATGTCAGTGCAGCAAAGTCAGTATATGGACACCACATATTAAAAAGGCCATACAAGGTTGAATACAAACTATTTAACACATCAAGTGATCCAACATCATAATGCCAATTATGTAGTCTAGACGGATACCTTGATGGGCCAGCGTTCTCCTGCACAAATATATGAGCATGTGTGCAGGATTTTGTTCCAGACGTTTCAAATAATCAACCGTTGTTGGATAAACATGGTTTATATAGTTTCTTCCTGGAGTGTATTTATTACGTATTACTTCGGAAACAATTAACCGTTTAAGAACGAAACGGGGAAGGACCTACCTGAATTTGTCCAATATAAACACGTTTTGTTGCGAAATGTTTACCGTTTGGAGTAAACTGATTCGGTTGCAAAACGAAAAGTTATGCAACAGACTCGGCGTAATAAATACACATCAGGTGTCTACAGATGTAGCAAAAATGACATGGGTGAGAAAATGTCGTCGAACCTTCACTGCGTGTCGCAAAGCGGGTCTGACTGCACCCATCAGGGAGTCCTGTGCCAAGACCTCGAATATCGACGGTCTATCATCTGCAGCTGCTGTTGTCAAATGTGCACCACGTTCTGCCATGCCTGGTGACTTCAAACACGTTTGGCAAAAGGCTCAATTACCTAAATAGCTAGCCAAGTTAGCTACAGAGACTGCAAGTGAAGTTAGTTTGCTTAGTAGTACCACTTTATACTGCACAAGTTCAACAAATATAAATAGCTAGCTGCATCAATTTCCACTGATGAAAATGGGACAGACTAATCATAAAGACGCATACCTAGCTACCCTCATGTATTTAATTCAAACGTTACAAGCTGGTGTTCTGGTTTTCGTGTTTCTTTGAACTACTCCTTTCCCCCCTGTAAAGATAGTTCGGCTATTTCCGGTGGAAATGAACTCCGGTGTTACGCCTTTCTGGTTCCGACGCCCTTCACTCATTTTGTTTTTTCGGGAGTGCTGTCTTTCCACGGCTAGCTATCCCTTTGCGGTAATCAAGGAGGAAAAACATCTTTCAAATTGTGGAATAACGTCACTCACCCTAGTGACGTATTTTCTTATTGAAATTACCTAAAAACAAGTCTGTACCTTTCCATTTGTAATTTAGATGTTTTACGTTAATTCAATTCAATGGGCTTTACGTTAATGCTAACTAGCTATCTGAAAGTACCGAGGCCTCACATCCCTAGCCAGCTAATGATATAGCTTAATATGACAGATATTTTCCCTCCTCCACTGGTGTTAAGATAATGGGGTCAACTTGGCTCTGTTGTTAGTTTAAGCTTGTTGTATTTATAATAGCTAGTCTATTGACCAACCTGTTTTTTCTCTATTATAAAAGGCATTAAACTGCCTTCCTAACGTAGCTAACGTTAGCCGGTGAAAGTGATGCTGATTGCTGCTGTCGTGACATCCAGCTGTTGTTTGTCATTGAATGCTGTAATATTTGTGCTTTGGTTCTAATGTCTCATTGAACTGTATAAAACATATTTAGAATCCAAGATTAAAAATAACTATAATTATTAGCAATGTGTCGTCGTAGCCTCTAGGCCAGGGGTGTCACGTCAAACACGCGTAGGGGTCCAATCCAGTCCGCAGGTGGTTTGAGTAAAAAAACAAAAACGTTTGACTATTTTTTTAATATATTTTTTATTACTACATCACTTAGGCCTGTTATATGTGTCCTGTCCTGTGTCCTCTAATGCTGGATATTTCCCTGTAATAGATTTGAAGAACATCTACAATGACTGACTCAAAATATTTTACAACAAATAAAAAAGGTGAGTCTTACAACGATTCTTGGTATTGTCTTCTTCAATGACACATCACCCCCTTGATCAAGAGTGCACAACTATCATTAGGTTGGTGTGGATAATATTAAACAGTGCAACATAACTCTTGAGGGAAATAGATTGTCTCCTACTCTCCTCACAGACACAGAATGTATGAAATTACCACTAAAGGCTGAACTGTTCATGATAAAATTGACAACTGAACTGACAGCTCTACCAGTGTTGCTGGATGAGAGCATCATTCTGTTTTCACACTGGACTGTCACTAACGTTGCATGTATCCTGTTACAGGGGAGATCTTTGAGCTGAAGGCAGAGCTGAACAATGAGAAGAAAGAGAAGAGGAAGGAGGCAGTGAAGAAGGTCATTGCGGCTATGACTGTGGGCAAGGATGTCAGGTACAGTACACCTGATTACATCCTTTGACAGTTCTGTGTGTTGACCTATACATCCCACTGACATTGCCTAATGACTTCTGCTCTCCAAACATTGTTCAGCAATTACTTTTACTTTAACGTAAAAGAGACTGCCTACTTGTTTATAGTTAGAAAGTTATCTCTGATAATCTCTATTATTAAAGAGAGATCAAAATATTTGAATGAAAAATGTTCTGACTTGATATGTAGAGTTATAATTGCCTCTCTGTCAAAATATTGTGAGTTATAGTGATGAGCAAACATTGGTGATGTCCTATCCCTCTGTCCTTTAGCTCCCTCTTTCCAGATGTGGTGAACTGCATGCAGACTGACAACCTGGAGCTGAAAAAGCTGGTCTACCTGTACCTGATGAACTACGCCAAGAGCCAGCCCGACATGGCCATCATGGCTGTCAACAGCTTTGTCAAGGCAAGGCCTTTTATACATGGTTTTCCACTTACATCGGCTTTTAACACAGCCTAGCCATTACAATACTGCACTTCCCTACCCATAGATATCTTACCTCTCTCTCCCTCAGGACTGTGAGGACCCTAACCCCCTGATCCGTGCCCTGGCCGTGCGCACCATGGGCTGCATCCGCGTGGACAAGATTACAGAGTACCTGTGTGAGCCGCTGAGGAAGTGTCTGAAGGACGAGGACCCATACGTGAGAAAGACAGCAGCAGTGTGCGTGGCAAAGCTCCACGACATCAACGCCCAGATGGTGGAGGACCAGGGTTTCCTGGACTCCCTCAGGGATCTCATTGCCGACTCCAACCCCATGGTAGGTTTGGCTGGCACTAGGACCCTAGGCACAGCCCAGACTATGTACATGTCAGGTGAAATTTTCGGACTTTTTATTTACTTATACACTTCCTTCTGGGGCCTGGGGTAATTTAAAAACAGCCTCCAAGACCTGTTTCAACAGAGTTAGTCATGATTCAAACTTTTTCTCCTATGAAAGGCTTTGCTCTACCATGCTAGACAAGACAAGACAGAGTACATCATGTTTTCCTAATCACTGGCCACTGTGTCTGGACCTCCAGGTGGTGGCCAACGCGGTGGCAGCTCTGTCTGAGATTAGTGAGTCCCACCCCAACAGCAACCTGCTGGACCTCAACCCACAGAACATCAACAAGCTGCTGACAGCCCTCAACGAGTGCACAGAGTGGGGCCAGATCTTCATCCTGGACTGCCTGTCCAACTACAACCCCAAAGACGAGCGCGAGGCCCAGAGGTACGTTCAGTTATCATTCTGAAGACTTTTAGGATTTTCAATTTTTTTCATAGAAACTAAACTGAACGCTGACTTAGTTGTCAGAGTAACATATTTGCAATACACATCCAAGTTTTTATATTTTTTATGTGATAACTTTTGAATGTTAGTTGCTGGGTGTTGTGATAAATCTCCATAATAATTCCTGTGGACTAAAACTTTACCAGCTGCTGCGTTTGTGCATACATTCACCTATTTTGGTGTTGTCAACTTTTAATGACTTTGTAATAAACATGTCTGTCCTTCTCTTTCTCTCCCAGCATCTGCGAGCGGGTCACGCCCCGTCTCTCCCACGCCAACTCGGCGGTGGTGCTGTCGGCTGTCAAGGTGCTGATGAAGTTCCTGGAACTGCTGCCCAAGGAGTTGGACTACTACAACACCCTGCTGAAGAAGCTGTCCCCCCCGCTGGTCACCCTTCTCTCTGGGGAGCCAGAGGTCCAGTATGTGGCCCTCAGGAATATCAACCTCATCGTCCAGAAAAGGTCAGGGGGCAATTTGCTGATAAATACTTTATTGTAGGGCTGGGCGATTTTATGATTGCATCGTCTATCGACAATGATTGACATCCATCGTCTATTGTGACGACATCGTGATGTCCAAACGATGTTGTAGCATATTTGAACTTGACTGCACCGCCGGAGTCTGGCAGCACACAACAGTGCAGCGAGCACATGGCAGGGCGACAATGCCCAATGGCCCATTCCCTATTTGCCATATTTAGTATTTATTAGGATCCCCAATTAGCTGCTGCCGAGGCAACGTATACTCTTCCTGGGGTCCAAACAGGAAACAACACAACAAATCAAATACATAATATACATACATAGCACTACATTTACATTACAATTTAGCCATTCAGCAGGTGCTCCCATCCAGAGCAACCCACAGCTAATACATTCTTCTTAAGATAGCCAGACGAGACAACCACGTCACAGTCATATCCCAACTACGTATCACATACATAATGCAATGCAAATACAATACAAAATGCATAGAAATATCTGTGTGTCTCTTCACAATCCCTGTTGTGCCGTGTTCTTTTATCTATTTAAAAAAAATCTGTTTTTATTGCTAGCTTGAGTTACCTGGAGTGGCAGAGAGTTCCATTTAGTCATGGCTCTATTTAATACTGTGTGTTTCCCAGCCTCTGTTCTGGACCTGGGGACTGTGAAGAGACCTCTGGTTGCATGTCTTGTGTGGTACCGATGAGTGTCCGAACTATGTGCCAACTGCTTGAACAGACAGCTTGGTAGCTTCAACACATCAACACCTCGCACAAAGACCAATAGTGATGCAGACAATCTCTCCTCAACTTTGAGCCAGGAGAGAATGACATGCATGTCATTGACATTAGCCCTCCGTGTACATCTAAGTGCAATACGTTGCTCTGTTTTGGACCAACTGCAATTTGTCTATGTCCTTCTTTGCCGCACCTGACCACACAACTGGACAGTAGTCCAGGTGAGACAAAACTAAGGCCTGTAGTACCTGTCTGATTGACTGAGATATCAAGAAAGTAGAGCAACGCCTTATCATGGACAGACCTCTTCCCATTTTAGTAACCATTGAGTCTATATGTTTTGACCATGATAGCTTGCTATCTAGGGTGACACCCAGAAGTTTAGTCTCTTCAACTTGCTCAATAGGCACATATTCAATAATGGATCCAGATGAGGTTTAGGGTTTAGCAAGTGATTTTTTCCCAAATATTATGCTTTGAGTTTTCTTTTATATTTAGCACCAGCCTATTTCTAGTTACCCGTTCTAAAACTGACTGGAGCGCTATGTTAAGGGTGTCAGTTATTTATTTTACTGTTTCAGTCGACCTGTACTCTACTGAGTCATCAGTATACATAGACACACATGCTTTATTCAAGGTCAGTGGAAGGTCATTAGACTTGAAATATGCAGACAGGCAGATTAAAAGTAATACTTCTGACAGCCAACTTTCTAGCTCTGCCTACAACATCTGGACTTTCTAGCTCTGCCTACAACATCTGGACTTTCTAGCTCTGCCTACAACATCTGGACTTTCTAGCTCTGCCTACAACATCTGGACTTTCTAGCTCTGCCTACAACATCTGGACTTTCTAGCTCTGCCTACAACATCGGACTTTCTAGCTCTGCCTACAACATCTGGACTTTCTAGCTCTGCCTACAACATCTGGACTTTCTAGCTCTGCCTACAACATCTGGACTTTCTAGCTCTGCCTACAACATCTGGACTTTCTAGCTCTGCCTACAACATCGGACTTTCTAGCTCTGCCTACAACATCTGGACTTTCTAGCTCTGCCTACAACATCTGGACTTTCTAGCTCTGCTTACAACATCTTGACTTTCTAGCTCTGCCTACAACATCTGGACTTTCTAGCTCTGCTTACAACATCTGGACTTTCTAGCATTCCCAGAAAGCATGGATTATTGAGTCATTATTAGTTTTACACTTAAGACATGACTCTGACGTTGTGCTGTAGAATTAGTAAATGTTGTCTCTTGTATAATAAATTCTACACGTTAGCATCAATTTTCGTTAACTGTAATTTTGTTAGTTATGCTCCAACTTTCCCTCCATCTTGTGCCAACATCAGTTCTTTTTAATAGTTAAAAAAAATTCTAAGAGATTGTCAGTTGGATATGCTCTCTGCAATGTTTTGTATATCTTCCTTATCATATGAACATCAATTTCTGACTCATAAGATTCCCTAAATTTGCTCATCTTGTCAACAAACACGTTTATAAAGTGGTTGGCAATATCAAAGGGTTTGGTTATGATGAGGATGGAGCTGAGTTAGCATTTCTGCATAAATGTAATTTAAGGTCCTCCAGAGCTTTTTACTATCTTTATATAATTTATCTTTGTTCCATAGCCTACATTTTCAGTACATACAGTGGGGAGAACAAGTATTTGATACACTGCCGATTTTGCAGGTTTTCCTACTTACAAAGCATGTAGAGGTCTGTAATTTTTATCATAGGTACACTTCAACTGTGAGAGACGGAATCTAAAACAAAAATCCAGAAAATCACATTGTATGATTTTTAAATAATTAATTTGCATTTTATTGCATGACATAAGTATTTGATCACCTACCAACCAGTAAGAATTCCGGCTCTCACAGACCTGTTAGTTTTTCTTTAAGAAGCCCTCCTGTTCTCCACTCATTACCTGTATTAACTGCACCTGTTTGAACTCGTTACCTGTATAAAAGACACCTGTCCACACACTCAATCAAACAGATTCCAACCTCTCCACAATGGCCAAGACCAGAGAGCTGTGTAAGGACATCAGGGATAAAATTGTAGACCTGCACAAGGCTGGGATGGGCTACAGGACAATAGGCAAGCAGCTTGGTGAGAAGGAAACAACTGTTGGCGCAATTATTAGAAAATGGAAGAAGTTCAAGATGACGGTCAATCACCCTCGGTCTGGGGCTCCATGCAAGATTTCACCTCGTGGGGCATCAATGATCATGAGGAAGGTGAGGGATCAGCCCAGAACTACACGGCAGGACCTGGTCAATGACCTGAAGAGAGCTGGGACCACAGTCTCAAAGAAAACCATTAGTAACACACTACGCCGTCATGGATTAAAATCCTGCAGCGCACGCAAGGTCCCCCTGCTTAAGCCAGTGCATGTCCAGGCCTGTCTGAAGTTTGCCAATGACCATCTGGATGATCCAGAGGAGGAATGGGAGAAGGTCATGTGGTCTGATGAGACAAAAATAGAGCTTTTTGGTCTAACTCCACTCGCCGTGTTTGGAGGAAGAAGAAGTATGAGTACAACCCCAAGAACACCATCCCAACCGTGAAGCATGGAGGTGGAAACATCATTCTTTGGGGATGCTTTTCTGCAAAAGGGACAGGACGACTGCACCGTATTGAGGGGAGGATGGATGGGGCCATGTATCGCGAGATCTTGGCCAACAACCTCCTTCCCTCAGTAAGAGCATTGAAGATGGGTCATGGCTGGGTCTTCCAGCATGACAACGACACGAAGTACACAGCCATGGCAACTAAGGAGTGGCTCCGTAAGAAGCATCTCAAGGTCCTGGAGTGGCCTAGCCAGTCTCCAGACCTGAACCCAATAGAAAATCTTTGGAGGGAGCTGAAACTCCGTATTGCCCAGCGACAGCCCCGAAACCTGAAGGATCTGGAGAAGATCTGTAGGGAGGAGTGGGCCAAAATCCCTGCTGCAGTGTGTGCAAACCTAGTCAAGAACTACAGGAAACGTATGATCTCTGTAATTGCAAACAAAGGTTTCTGTACCAAATATTAAGTTCTGCTTTTCTGATGTATCAAATACTTATGTCATGCAATAAAATGCAAATTAATTACTTAAAAATCATACAATGTGATTTTCTGGATTTTTGTTTTAGATTCCGTCTCTCATAGTTGAAGTGTACCTATGATAAAAATTACAGACCTCTACATGCTTTGTAAGTAGGAAAACCTGCAAAATCGGCAGTGTATCAAATACTTGTTCTCCCCACTGTATGTTGTAGTTTGACTGTTAACATAATGCAAGAGAACAATGTAGATTGTAGAAAGAGCAGCGAGCACCAAAGCAGCGCAAAATGTCAGATAGGGCCTAACATGTTTTTTTCCCCCTCTCTAATGTCGGGTGATCACGGGCATTTTGCAACGGACACTCCGTTGTCTGGCTTATTGTTTTCATATCGTAATTTCACTTTTTCTCCCCAATCCCCATTCAAATAGAATGTGACTTGTTGGCCTTATTTATTGCATACTATTTCATTATCAACCATCAAATGAATCTTTAGGCGTAACGGAGTTCCATCTCAGAAAGTTGTTTGCGAATAGCCTAAATAAAAACATAGTATAGTAATAATGAGAGAGAGAACAACAATTGCAAGATAAACTAATCGAATAGGAAGTTGACCAAAGTGTAGGCAAAATAAATTGTGCTGTCGGAAACTTCCTCCTTGCAAACCAAATAGCCAATAATAGGCTACAGCCTACACATAGGCTACTTCAATAAAAGTTACAGTAGGCTAAATGTTGCTTTTACAAGTTAAACTAATATTGTCAGCCTTTATTAATGTCCTTGAATTGTACTACGGGCAATCGGGCATAAACTCCCACAGCAGCACTTTCAATAAGCGGGAACAAAAAATAAATGAATGATGAGTTGGTGTGGGCCTCACTTTAGTTTGAATAGCTTACAAATTGTGAATTTATATAAAAGTCTAAAATAATCAGATAAAACAAATGATTATTTAGCCTATAACATTCTTTCTAATACCTGAATGAACATTGGCTTAGGTTAAAAACTAATAGGCCTATTATCCTTAGGCTATGCCTTTTGCCTATCGAACTGTAAACATTCTAAATGTTAAAAACAAATGATTATTTATAATATTCTTTATTACACTTAAAAACAAATGAACATTGGCATAGGCTAAAATCTAATAGGCCTATTAGGATATGCCTTTTGTCTAACTGTGCAAATCCTAAATATAGGCATACAAGTTACAAAATAAGTATGAAAATAACCTAAATGAGTGCAAAAAAACTAACAGTGCAAATAAGTCTTTCAAGGTTTGACAGAATATTTTTGCCTATCCTTTTGAATAAGATTAATCTGGATTTGAATATAGGCTACATTTTAAAATTAAGTAAAATGCAATGAGGAACCATTAGGTCTAATTGTTTTTTTTACCATGTCTTAGGCCTACCTAAAGGTTTCTGGCAAGGAACATCAGCATGTTCACCTTTTCTGCCCCAGAGTAGCAAACTCAGGAGGATGATGGACCTGTAAATGTTGACAGAGGTTTGTCATTTATCCATCCTTTGCCCTGATAATCCCTTATCATTCGTCCTTTATCATTCGTCCTGAAACTGAACAACTGCCAAACAGGCATATACATGATTTCTTTCCCATTTAGTCAGCCATTGTTTTTTTCTGATTCAGCGTAAGGCAGGCTATACTATAGATACTAAGTGAAATCCCGTCACTTCTTTTTTGTCAAAAAGTAGCCTAATGGAAGAAGGTTGGAAATGTGCTTACCCAGATGATCAAGATTAAATAACAAGTCTACACTTGATAGTCTACACTTGATATGGCTATAATATAAATTTTTAATATTTAGGCTAATATAACTGATATCTGAGTATTTTTATGGACAAGAGAGAAACATAGCCCTACCAATTTGAAAATCATTCTGTAGCCTAGACTAGCCTCCAAGGGATCAGGGCTGGAACAGAGTCAACCAGATTTTGTTTGCTGATGTCAACATTGTGAACAGAGTGCCCCATGGTGGCGGTGGGGTGATGGTATGGGCAGGCATAAGCTACGGACAAGGAACACAATTGCCTTTTATCGATGGCAATTTGAATGCACCGAGATACCGTGACGAGATCTTGAGGCCCATTGTCGTGCCATTCATCCGTTGCCATCACCTCATGTTTCAGCATGATAGCATGATAGCATGACAGCCCCATGTCGGAAGGATCTGTACACAATTCCTGGAAGCTGAAAATGTCCCAGTTCTTCCATGGCCTGAATACTCACCAGACATGTCACCCATTGAGCATGTTTGGGATGCTCTGGATCGGTTCCCACCAATATCCAGCAACTTCACACAGCCATTGAAGAGGAGTGGGACAACATTACACAGGCCACAATCAACAGCCTGATCAACTCTTATGTATTCAGAGATGTCACGCTGCATGACAGGTTTTCTGATCCACGCCCCCAACTTTTTTTTAAGGTGTCTGTGAACAACAGATGCATATCTGTATTCCCAATCATGTGAAGTCCATAGATTAGGGCCTAATGAATTTAGTTCAATTGACTGATTTCCTTAGATGAACTGTCACTCAGTAAAATCTTAGAAATTGTTGCATATTGCGTTTTTCTATTTTTGTTCAGTGTATGTTTTTATTTTTTATTGTTGGACATAAAAGACTAAAAACACCAGCAAATCAGATCTGTGATTTTAGTTTTGGAAATTTGTTCCAAAGTATTCCCACCCATAACAAAGATATATACTATATGTGATCATATACAACTGTAAGCAAGGTTTGAAATTATTATGTTTTAGTCAAATATTATATCTGTTTGGGCTTCTTGCAGTCAATTTGCAGTCTAGAAATGATTTGTAATTATGTTCTGGCCCCCTGACCATCCACTCAAGAAAATATCATCTGAATCTAGTTAATTATCCCTTGTTTCTAGCCCTTTCTAAATGAATCCCTCAGTGATGTGGAATGTTTGATGTTAGATAAGACTGTTTTGTTAAGATGTTTTGGCACCATGTTTTAGTTTGGTGCCATCCTCACTTCCTAGCCACTAGATGACAGAATTTCTCTTCCTATGTACCCTTCCCCTCTCTCAGCTCTGTAGGTTCAGATCAGGACCAGATGGATAGATAGATGTTCTGTTCCTATAATACATGTCATCTCTACTCTTTAGGCCTGAGATCCTTAAGCAGGAGATCAAGGTGTTCTTTGTCAAGTACAACGACCCCATCTACGTCAAACTGGAGAAACTGGACATCATGATTCGCCTGGCCTCCCAGGCCAACATAGCTCAGGTACCATTCATGGAACCCTATACCTCAGTCAATAGAAGTCTACACTGAGTGTAGAAAACATTAGGAACACCTTCCTAACATTGAGTTGCACCCCCTTTTGCCATCAGAACAGCCTCAGTTTGTCAGGGCATGGACTCTACAAGGTGTCAAGCGTTCCACAGGGATGCTGGCCAATGTTGACGCCAGTGCTTCCCACAGTTGTGTCAAATTGGCTGGATGTCCTTTGGGTGGTGGACCATTCTTGATACTCAGGGGAAACTGTTGAGCATGAAAAACCCAACAGCGTTGCAGTTCTTGACGCACTCAAACCAGTGCGCCTGGCACCTACCAGGGTTCGTATTTTCATGAAAGCATGAAAAAGTCATGGGATTTTTAAATGGTGTTTTCCAGGCCTGGAAAAGTTTTGGAAAGTCATAAAATCTGAAATGTTTTGAAAGTCATGGAAATTCTGAATATTTTCTGTTAATGTAATTTATTTAGGCACAGTTAAATATTTAATCAATCAAATAGAATCAGCATATCACCCATGATCGGAATGTCACTAGTGCATCAGCAGGTAGGCCTATAAAACTAACTAGGTAGCCAATTAAAAATATATATTGTACCCTCTAGTTAACTGTTAAGCTATTTTTAGCATGTATTAATGTTTTCGTCATGTCCCCAAAAACTTTCCACCGACACTCGCGAATAAGGTCATACAAAGTTTATTTACTTTTTTTGACGAAACAAACAATTCACTTCGCCATTGTATTAGTTGGGATTCGGTTCAATCAAAATAATAATTTGTGAATCATGAACATTATTTTTAGGAATAAAGATTAGATGCAACCTTTCTTTTGGATTATGTGGCTTGTTTTATAGATACTTCCAGTTGATTTGAGAATCCAATGTATGGGACATTGTAACACAATAGATAATAGTCAGCCTGCAAAGTAAACAACTCTAATGTAGCTAAGATAATTATGACTAAACTAGAAAATGTACATTTCCTGGACATTTTTGTGCTTGCTTCAGCTGAATAACACGATTTGTAGACTACAATATTCATTTGATCTTTGATATATTGAATGAGCAAATTATTTCAGAAGGGATAAAACTTATTTGGTTGTAATGTTGCAATGTTTTACATGAAGGGTGGTCAATCCTCCAGGAGAACTAATGGTTGTGCAGGTTTTTATTCCTGTCCCCCTCTAACAAATCACAGTTTAGAAATGAACTGCTCAACCAGACCTTATTAAAGGGCTTGATCAAGAGCCTGAACACCCAGTAGCTCTCCACACTGAGGGCTGACCACATGTGTTTCATACAGTTGCCTAGCAGGTGTTCTACTTTGTGGGGGGTTAAGTGCATTGCTCAATGACAGGAGATGGTACATGGGATCAGAGAGCAGCCTCCCAGTGTCGATACCACACTTTTCTATACGTAAATAGAGATGCCACCAATTGTTGGTCATGGAAATTTGGTGAAAGTCATGCAATTCCATCTGTCAAAATGTGCATGCTACTACCGTTCAAAGGCACTTAAATATTTTCTTGGTCATTCACCCTCTGAATGGCACACATACACAATCCATGTCTCAATTGTCTCAAAGCTTAAAAATCCTTATTTCCTCCCTTCATCTACACTGATTGAAGTGGATTTAACAAGTGACATCAGTAAGGGATCATAGCTTTCACCTGGTCAGTCTGTCATGGAAAGAGCAGGTGTTCCTAATATTTTGTTCACTCAGTGTATATTAGGGTGTTAATTTCTCATGATTTACTGTACATCATTATATACTTAGTCACTCTACACAGAAAACTATCATTGTACCATTTTACCATTGTACCACTTATAATAATGGTATTGCCCCCCAGAAATATAAAAGTTTGTTAACATAACAACATGGCCCTCAGATTGCATAGCATACTCTAACCCCGACTTGGATCCATCTGTTCAGCCGCACCTCTATATTGAATACTAATTTCAACAGAAACGTTCATATTCCAATGCTTCACTCCTAATCAGTCTTATCTGGTGCTCTTAGCGGCTTCTGTCAGACGATGCCTTAATGAACACACGTTTTAGATAGCGGATGTGCTCGCTTCCTTCGCTGTGAAGAGCCGAGATAGCTGTCAGCGTGATTGACAGCTAAGGCAGGCTCGGACAACCTTGCTGTAAATTAGCCATTACAGTCCAACAGAGAGACACTCCCTGGATAAACACCATCTCTGAGGGAGGCTTTGGTAGCTTCTCTGACTGGCCTTGGGTAGCTTACACTTGTGTGTGTACACAATTTACTAACCTCAACCTTATCTCCTCAACCCATTCTCTTACGGTGTCAAGATGTTTGCATGTCCTCCCACCGTGTGTGTGTGATGTTTTTCACTCATATGCCCTGCTCTCTTCCCAGGTGTTGGCTGAGCTGAAGGAGTATGCCACCGAGGTAGACGTTGACTTTGTGCGTAAGGCAGTGAGGGCCATCGGGCGCTGTGCCATCAAAGTGGAGGTTGGAATCTGAGACACCATCATAGACGGACACACAGAGGATCTCTGATCAATGTCTATCTGAACTTCAGATTTTATAGCTGTTCCATAAAAGTGCCATCCAATCCTATAAAGTTGTTTGAAGGAGTTTAAACGAGGTACTTTGGCCACTGTGAAAAAAATCAGTTTTGGGTCAGTGTTGACTCTGTTCCTGTTGTCTCCTTTTTAGCAATCTGCTGAGCGCTGTGTTAGCACCCTGCTAGACCTCATCCAGACCAAGGTCAACTATGTGGTGCAGGAGGCCATCGTGGTCATCAGGGACATCTTCCGCAAATACCCCAACAAGTAGGTGTCCTTTTCCCTCCATCCCTGATAATAATCAATGAAGTTTGAGAATTCTTTCCTCATTCTTGTCTTTTGTTTTTCAGTAGGGGCTATACTGCCCCTGTCTGTGTCTATACAAGACCTTTGTATATCCCCAGGCCCAGACAGACACTAGTGTATACCCTGACCCTTTATACTTTCTCTCTCTGCTCAGGTATGAAAGCATCATCGCCACGCTGTGTGAGAACCTGGATTCTCTGGACGAGCCGGATGCGCGTGCCGCCATGATCTGGATCGTGGGCGAGTACGCTGAGAGGATCGACAACGCCGACGAGCTGCTGGAGAGCTTCCTGGAGGGCTTCCATGACGAGAGCACGCAGGTCAGTTGTCCCAGAGCAGACCACGCAGGTCAGTTGTCCCAGAGCAGACCACTCAGGTCAGTTGTCCCAGAGCAGAGCACGCAGGTCAGTTGTCCCAGAGCAGACCACGCAGGTCAGTTGTCCCAGAGCAGACCACTCAGGTCAGTTGTCCCAGAGCAGAGCACTCAGGTCAGTTGTCCCAGAGCAGACCACGCAGGTCAGTTGTCCCAGAGCAGACCACTCAGGTCAGTTGTCCCAGAGCAGAGCACTCAGGTCAGTTGTCCCAGAGCAGACCACGCAGGTCAGTTGTCCCAGAGCAGACCACTCAGGTCAGTTGTCCCAGAGCAGAGCACTCAGGTCAGTTGTCCCAGAGCAGACCACGCAGGTCAGTTGTCCCATGGCAGACCACTCAGGTCAGTTGTCCCAGAGCAGACCACTCGGGTCAGTTGTCCCAGAGCAGAGCACTCGGGTCAGTTGTCCCAGAGCAGAGCACTCGGGTCAGTTGTCCCAGAGCAGAGCACTCGGGTCAGTTGTCCCAGAGCAGAGCACTCGGGTCAGTTGTCCCAGAGCAGAGCACTCAGGTCAGTTGTCCCAGAGCAGACCACGGAGGTCAGTTGTCCCAGAGCAGACCACGGAGGTCAGTTGTCCCAGAGCGGAGCGCTCAGGTCAGTTGTCCCAGAGCGGAGCGCTCAGGTCAGTTGTCCCAGAGCGGAGCGCCCAGGTCAGTTGTCCCAGAGCACTCAGGTCAGTTGTCCCAGAGCACTCAGGTCAGTTGTCCCAGAGCAGAGCACAGCGGTCAGTTGTCCCAGAGCAGAGCACAGAGGTCAGTTGTCCCAGAGCAGAGCACATAGGTCAGTTGTCCCAGAGCGGAGCACAGAGGTCAGTTGTCCCAGAGCAGAGCACAGAGGTCAGTTGTCCCAGAGCAGAGCACAGAGGTCAGTTGTCCCAGAGCAGAGCACAGAGGTCAGTTGTCCCAGAGCAGAGCACAGAGGTCAGTTGTCCCAGAGCAGAGCACAGAGGTCAGTTGTCCCAGAGCAGAGCACAGATGTCAGTTGTCCCAGAGCAGAGCACAGAGGTCAGTTGTCCCAGAGCAGACCACAGAGGTCAGTTGTCCCAGAGCAGACCACAGAGGTCAGTTGTCCCAGAGCAGAGCATAGAGGTCAGTTGTCCCAGAGCAGATCACAGAGGTCAGTTGTCCCAGAGCAGAGCACAGAGGTCAGTTGTCCCAGAGCAGAGCACAGAGGTCAGTTGTCCCAGAGCAGAGCACAGAGGTCAGTTGTCCCAGAGCAGAGCACAGAGGTCAGTTGTCCCAGAGCAGAGCACAGAGGTCAGTTGTCCCAGAGCAGAGCACAGAGGTCAGTTGTCCCAGAGCAGAGCACAGAGGTCAGTTGTCCCAGAGCAGAGCACAGAGGTCAGTTGTCCCAGAGCAGAGCACAGAGGTCAGTTGTCCCAGAGCAGAGCACAGAGGTCAGTTGTCCCAGAGCAGAGCACAGAGGTCAGTTGTCCCAGAGCAGAGCACAGAGGTCAGTTGTCCCAGAGCAGAGCACAGAGGTCAGTTGTCCCAGAGCAGAGCACAGAGGTCAGTTGTCCCAGAGCAGAGCACAGAGGTCAGTTGTCCCAGAGCAGAGCACAGAGGTCAGTTGTCCCAGAGCACTCAGGTCAGTTGTCCCAGAGCACTCAGGTCAGTTGTCCCAGAGCAGAGCACAGAGGTCAGTTGTCCCAGAGCACTCAGGTCAGTTGTCCCAGAGCAGAGCACAGAGGTCAGTTGTCCCAGAGCGGAGCACAGAGGTCAGTTGTCCCAGAGCGGAGCGCCCAGGTCAGTTGTCTCAGAGCGGAGCGCCCAGGTCAGTTGTCTCAGAGCGGAGCGCCCAGGTCAGTTGTCTCAGAGCGGAGCGCCCAGGTCAGTTGTCCCAGAGCGGAGCGCCCAGGTCAGTTGTCCCAGAGCGGAGCGCCCAGGTCAGTTGTCCCAGAGCGAAGCGCCCAGGTCAGTTGTCCCAGAGCGGAGCGCCCAGGTCAGTTGTCCCAGAGTGGAGCGCCCAGGTTAGTTGAGGTCAGCAACCCTAGTCCTCTGCCCAGTTTCTAATCTACCTCTACCCCAAGGACACTTAATATAAATCTGTTGGTTTCATTTGACAATCTTAATGCCAGATTGCCTGGATGATGTGTTTGGGACTTTTACACCCTGACAGAAATTAAACTAGGGCAAAGACTGGATTGAATATGGTTATAGCTCCACTTTGCCCTTGTCTGTAATTTCTGCTATATTGCTTTCATTAAAGTCAGCCTTTCATATCTACACATGTGCCTTAGGGATAGGGGCTGGGAGTTGATTTGGTCCAGCCCTAACAGTAATAACCTTTATTATCTGGGTTTGGCAGCCACTTTCACTATTTGAGCAGGTATGAGGTTGGGTCAGACCATTCACAGCCTTGGGGGTGTGTTGTTTCAGGTCCAGCTCACTCTTCTCACAGCCATCGTCAAGCTTTTCCTCAAGAAGCCCTCTGAGACTCAGGAGCTGGTGCAGCAGGTCCTCAGTCTGGCCACACAGGTGAGACACACACATACACACACCAACACGTCTCCCTCTTTTTTTTTCAAACTGTCCCAAACTTAAACTCACCAATATCTATTCTCAACTGTGATTCCTCTCCCTTGTGTCCTCCTAGGACTCCGACAACCCTGATCTGCGTGACAGGGGTTACATCTACTGGCGCCTGCTGTCCACCGATCCGGTAACGGCCAAGGAGGTGGTCTTGTCCGAAAAGCCCCTGATCTCGGAGGAGACAGACCTGATTGAGCCCACCCTGCTGGACGAGCTCATTTGCCACATTGGCTCCCTGGCCTCCGTCTACCACAAGCCCCCGAACGCCTTCGTGGAGGGCAGCCACGGCATCCATCGCAAGCACCTGCCCATCCAGCACGGCAGGTGAGACACAGTTACCAGGAAGTTACTCAGTTACCAAAGTCCTAGAAGACACACTCACCTAACCCCCAAACAACACGTCCCTCTCCGCCTAGCACAACACATAGGCAATCATTGCTTACACACAAATACCAAGATCTGCTCCCTCATATAAATGAAATAGAATATTCATTAAATACTGTATATCTGTGCCCACCTCTCAGCATTGACACAGGCGAGAGCCCTGTGAGCGCAGGGCCAGCGGTCCCTATTGAACAGGCCCAGTCAGTCATCCCTTCCCAGGGAGACCTGCTGGGAGACCTGCTCAACCTGGACCTGGGTCCCCCCGTCAATGTGCCCCAGGTCTCCTCCATGCAGATGGGCGCTGTCGACTTGCTGGGCGGAGGCCTCGACAGCCTGGTGAGTGAGAGATACACACTCACTCACGTAAAGGTTTATTTATCTCTGCTGGGATGGTTGGATTGTACATGTAGTCCATGAGGGATCAATAGGACAGCACTCTTCCTGATTGATGTTTTATTGTGCCATGAACAATGTGGAGAGTATGTCTCTTTTTAGCGTATCTGTCAGTGTGCGTTCCCCGGTCTGAGTTGAGCTGACATAGCGAGGGTGGTGTATGCTGAGCTGTGGCCACAGAGATCCACTATATCAGTGAGAAGCCTGTCTCCCTGTCCCTGATTGATCTGCCAGGCACTGGTACAGAGAGGCAGGCAGGGCAGTGATGTCACGATGCAGCTTCACACTGATATCTCAATACAGCAGAGACACGAGGCGGAGGCTTGGCACGCCATGGTGGTACTGGCACGCACACAGCAAACCAGAGTTTGGTCCTAATGGTACAGGGTGGTAGCATCTTGTCAGGTTGTATGTTGCTAATATTATTGCGCTGTCAAGATTGTTTTGGGCTTTATACAGATTACTTGTTTTGGGTGACAAGATGGTGCCTATTATTTAACATTTCAGTTTTACTAAACATCCTAGTTAGCCAACTATAAAAAGGTAATTTCCATCCATGGTGTAACAATGTGATAATGATTTGAGTGTGGTTTGGCATGCGGGTCTTGTTTTGGGACTGCTCTGGAACGAGCAGCGGCTTTTTGGGAAGCTCTATTAATGTCTCTTATGTTTTACGAAAACTTCCTCCTCTTGACAAAGTCATTATAGCTTTTTAATGATATTAGCTGGTGATTGTGTTCCCTAGCCTGAAGGGACAGCTGCAGCGGTTGTTCTACTCTATGGATAGGGAAAGAAATGGTGTCAGACCGTCTACAGTCGTGGCCAAAAGTTTTGATAATGACACAAATATTAATTTTCACAAAGTTTGCTGCTTCAGTGTCTTTAGATATTTTTGTCAGATGTTACTATGGAATACTGAAGTATAATTACAAGCATTTCATAAGTGTCAAAGGCTTTAATTGACAATTACATGAAGTTGATGCAAAGAGTCAATATTTGCAGTGTTGACCCTTCTTTTTCAAGACCTCTGCAATCTGCCCTGGCATGCTGTCAATTAACTTCTGGGCCACATCCTGACTGATGGCAGCCCATTCTTGCATAAACAATGCTTGGAATTTGTCAGAATTTGTGGGTTTTTGTTTGTCCACCCGCCTCTTCAGGATTGACCACAAGTTCTCAATGGGATTAAGGTCTGGGGAGTTTCCTGGCCATGGACCCAAAATATCAATGTTTTGTTCCCCGAGCCACTTAGTTATCATGCTGGAAAAGGCATTGCTCGTCACCAAACTGTTCCTGGATGGTTGGGAGAAGTTGCTCTTGGAGGATGTGTTGGTACCGTTCTTTATTCATGGCTGTGTTCTTAGGCAAAATTGTGAGTGAGCCCACTCCCTTGGCTGAGAAGCAACCCCACACATGAATGGTCTCAGGATGCTTTACTATTGGCATGACACAGGACTGATGGTAGCGCTCACCTTGTCTTCTCTGGACAAGCTTTTTTCCGGATGCCCCAAACAATCGGAAAGGGGATTCATCAGAGAAAATGACTTTACCCCAGTCCTCAGCAGTCCAATCCCTGTACCTTTTGCAGAATATCAGTCTGTCCCTGATGTTTTTCCTGGAGAGAAGTGGCTTCTTTGCTGCCCTTCTTGACACCAGGCCACCCTCCAAAAGTCTTCGCCTCACTGTGCGTGCAGATGCACTCACACCTGCCTGCTGCCATTCCTGAGCAAGCTCTGTACTGGTGGTGCCCCGATCCCGCAGCTGAATAAACTTTAGGAGACGGTCCTGGCGCTTGCTGGACTTTCTTGGGCGCCCTGAAGCCTTCTTCACAACAATTGAACCGCTCTCCTTGAAGTTCTTAATGATCCGATAAATGGTTGATTTAGGTGCAATCTTACTGGCAGCAATATTCTTGCCTGTGAAGCCCTTTTTGTGTAAAGCAATGATGACGGCACGTGTTTCCGTGCAGGTAACCATGGTTGACAGAGGAAGAACAATGATTCCAAGCACCACCCTCCTTTTGAAGCTTCCAGTCTGTTATTTGAACTCAATCAGCATGACAGAGTGATCTCCCGCCTTGTCCTCGTCAACACTCACACCTGTGTTAACGAGAGAATCACTGACATGATGTCAGCTGGTCGTTTGTGGCAGGGCTGAAATGCAGTGGAAATGTTTTTCTGGGATTCAGTTCATTTGCATGGCAAAGAGGAACTTTGCAATTAATTGCAATTCATCTGATCACTCTTCATAACATTCTGGAGTATATGCAAATTGCCATCATACAAACTGAGGCAGCAGACTTTGTGAAAATGTATATTTGTGTCATTCTCAAAACTTTTGGCCATGACTGTACATACAAAATAGTGTTGTAACTTGTAGTGTTGTAGCCACCAAAATGTTGTTCAGAAAGGAAACACCATGTATTCATTTAACCCTTTATTAGAAAGTAAATGACAATACATTAGGTATTGGCATTCGTCTCTGCAGCAGCTTAAGGGTAGCTCATTACCATAGCAATTAGGGGTGTGAACGATTAAACTAAATTAGGATGTTTAACGTTAAGAAAAAATCCCTAACCAAACAACTTTTCCCCCCATTTCTTTCTCATAAAATTAAAATCACAGTGCACTACCACTAACAGATCCCGATCATTATCATAAATGGAAAAATCTAAATTAAACAAATACCTAATGCAACAGTGCTGTAACGTTAGTAGGAGACATGCATCTTTCTAATTATTTGCCACGATTATTAAGCGCTCTGCACATCAACGTGGTTAAGTTGGAAAAATGACAGAGAAAGGCAAGCGACAGCAGCGAACAGCCTGCTCTTCCCCGAGTCAGTACAGTATAATTGAGTCTGCTAAGCTGCTGCGCTGTGCTTCTAGCTGACCCAACATTACAATGTAGCGATTGGTGCTTTGGAAATATGCTGAAGTACGGACTGACTGCTGGGAACATGTCTACAACTTCATAAGCAAGCTGTCAAACTATTGTAAATAATTGACAAGCTACACTCTGTTTATCAGTGCAGTGACGAACATCCTTACATGTCATGCTGACCACACCGCTCGCATCATGTGCGTGAGCATTACAAAATAAATGTACACATACATGTTATTCATTCATTGCACCCACACTGCTCGCACGCATCAACGAGCACCTGCGTAGCCAGGCGCTGAAATAGAACTTGGTTCTATTTGTGACGCTTGACACGATGCAAATCCGGTCTTTCCCATCTCCTCATTGGTTTTTGGGAGCATATACCCACGTTGGTGATTGAAAGATGAACTGAGGTCCACACTCTAATCCAGTTGGTGGTGGTAATGCACCTTAAAGTTGGTTGCCAACTGCCATATAAAGTCCAAAGAAGAAGAAGAAGCCAGAAGGAGGAGAGATTACTGGAAACGAACTCGATTACCCTTTTATCTGTGTATTAATTGTTAGAGTAGAGGACCTTGTGCATTTAATGTCAAATAACAACCCAATGATTATATCCCAGGACAAATTAGCTAGCAATAGCAAGCTAGCTAGCTAGCTAAATTGCCGTAAATGTTTAATGGTTTTCGACCTGTCCCCAAATTAACATAGTTGGTTCAGAGTTTGTTTTGATATTTCAACCTGCGTGTCCTGATCGCGTCTGGTGTGGGTGGACAATATCAACATGCACGCGATGGCGCGCACACACACACACGCACAAGCGGTCTGGTCTGCATTTTAGCTAGCTAGCTAAAATTCCATCTCTGTGTTTCAGTGAAGATAGTTAGAAGCAGGCAGGCTACAACAAGCTAAATCAGCTGATGAAATCACTGGCGGCCATTATACTTGCACATATTTTGTGCAGGACTAGAGAGATGTTTTTGCTTTCTCAGAGTATGTGTCTCTGCCCAGTGCCTGTGTTTCATAGCGATTGAGTCATGCACAAGATAGATGGATTTAGAATGTTCTAATATTGATAAGTGGCAGTTGGGACATCGAGGGTGCATTGTCTCAATACTCATTTTGACCAAAACACTTGCGGTCTCAAGTGATCACTATTGAACACAACAGCAAGTGGCCACTCGGTAAAGGGCTTAGGGGCCAAGTCTTGAGATTCAGCCTATGACTGCTGTACATAGAACTTCATTAACCCCCAAGCGGTTATACGCAATAGGACCACCATAAGCAATAGGATCACCATACACAATAGGATCACCATACCCAATAGGATCACCATAAGTAATAGGACCACCATAAGCAATAGGACCACCATAAGCAATAGGACCACCATAAGTAATAGGACCACCATATGCAATAGGACCACCATAAGTAATAGGATCACCATACGCAATAGGACCACCATACGCAATAGGACCACCATACGCAATAGGACCACCATACGCAATAGGACCACCATACGCAATAGGACCACCATACGCAATAGGATCACCATACCCAATAGGACCACCATACGCAATAGGACCACCATACGCAATAGGACCACCATACGCAATAGGACCACCATACGCAATAGGACCACCATACGCAATAGGACCACCATACGCAATAGGACCACCATACGCAATAGGACCACCATACGCAATAGGATCACCATACGCAATAGGACCACCATAAGCAATAGGACCACCATAAGCAATAGGATCACCATAAGCAATAGGACCACCATATGCAATAGGATCACCATACCCAATAGGACCACCATACCCAATAGGACCACCATACGCAATAGGACCACCATACGCAATAGGACCACCATACCCAATAGGACCACCATACCCAATAGGATCACCATACGCAATAGGACCACCATACGCAATAGGACCACCATACGCAATAGGACCATTTTTTGCATTGTGAATTCACATGGAATTTTATGTTTTTATAATTTTAATGGAAAACCGATCACCCACAGGAGAGAGTGGGTTCAGAAGGGGGTGGGTGAATTGGCACTGAGGTGGGAAGTCCCTGCCCGAGATGTTAATTTGTTAGCTGACATTTTCAAGAGACTACACCTTCGATTGAGATAAAACAATGTGTAAGCTCAACCATGAGGAATCATATTGCCCTAGATATACCACCTCACTCCAAAACTTTTTCCAAAGATCGGCACATTTGTCAATTGGCATTATCCAGGCCAGGGCAACTGTAGTTGGGCAGGGAGTTCAACGTAGCGAATTAGCGGACGCGTCTTGCCTTCCGCGTAGAGCGGGGCCTCATCGTGATAAGTGATTATTCCGGCTGTCTCGCTGTGTTCCTTATCCGTCTTGGGTGGCGCTCTCAGATTATAAAGGGCTTCCAATTAAATCTTAATTGGACAGTCATTAAAACTGCAGTGACTCCAATCCAAGTTGGAGAGTCCATTCTGGGACATATTACCGCTGTGCTGCCTCACAATGTTTAAACCACTCTGCTGAGTAATTACAGTGGGGAGTGAAAGCTATTTTTTTGCTTTGATCAGCCATTCTGCAGACCTGTAAGCCAATTTGGCCAATTATTGGAATCAATATGGGTTTTAATGAAAGGCAAAGAGCCCTGAACTGACACAGCCCTCACTAGTTAGTTTAGCACTGATAAAGTTCAAGGGCACCTTTCTCGCAGTCAGAGCTTGGGTTTAAATACTTCTATGAAGGATATTGTGGCTCCAGATTGAACACAGAGCAATAATAGTTTTATTTGCTATATATTTGTAAAATAGAAAAAAAGCAGGCCTTAAAGCTTATAGTGGGGCGATTAGGGATGTAACAATTCACCGATATGATCGGTTCCCGTTCAAATGTTTAAGATATGAGTGCATCGGTCCGCGGGACCCCAAACTGATCCAAATGTAGCATGCTTCGGCCACGAAATCAATTCAAACGTTACGAATGCCGTTTCACACATTTTTCTTGCTCAAATGACTCTTGCTCTACCTTCTGAAAATACCTTATCTTTTGTGACAACTGTGTCCTCTCCTTCAGTGTCGAACTAAGCATGTATTTGTGTTGCCAGTCATTGATCTACAAGTCATTTTGCATGCCAAACAACCCCATATCAGTAGCCTAGTCAAGCTTTGCATGCTGACCAACGAGAGGTAGGCATATTCCTGATCTGGCACATCTGCGTGTCACCTTCAGCATTCAAATGTTTGTAAAATGGCTTGCTCTTTATTAGTTGAGTGACAACCAATATATTTTGCTAGGTTATTTTTAAACAAATGCACTGTTGAAAATTGTGTTTTACCGTAATAAAAGTAGCACCGGAGACAACTCTCATCTGGCTATACATACTGACTGGGGCTTGCATTAGATTTTATTTTGATTGTTCAGGTTCACTATCAGCAATAGTTTTGGTAGTTTTGTTTGTAACAATCAGTATATACAGTGCAGTGCCTTCAGAAAGTATTTACACCCCTTGACTTTTTCCACATTTTACAAAGTTACAAAGTTGATAAAAAAATCTATTTAATTGTCATTTTTTTGTCAACGATCTACATAAAATACTCTAATGTCAAAGTGGAAGGA